>NC_081561.1:133379189-133620613 GCF_022355385.1 Mustela nigripes | reverse complement strand
GCCCCTCTCTCTTTCTTCTTCTTCTGGAATCCCAATTATTCTAATGTTGTTTTGTTTTATGTTGTCACTTATCTCTCAAATTCTCCCCTCATGGTCCAGTAGCTGTTTGTCCCTCTTTTGCTCAGCTTCTTTATTCTCTGTCATTTGGTCTTCTATATCACTAATTCTTTCTTCTGCCTCATTTATCCTAGCAGTGAGAGCCTCCATTTCTTATTGCACCTCAAGGCCACCTAAGGCCACGCTGACCCCGGGTGGGCTTCACTCCAGTTTAGCCTGTGGAGCGATGTCCCACAGCGGAATAGACTTTTAAATGTCCCAATTTTTTGCTCCGTTGTTCTACCGCTTGCCAGGAGCCGGCCCCTCCCCCTAGGGTCTATCTTCACGTCGCTTGGATTCACTTCTCTGCCAGTCCTACGTTTCAGAAAGTGGTTAATTTTCTGTTTCTGGAATTGCTGTTCTTCTTCTCTTAGATCTCCCATTGGATTTGTGGGTATTTGCAATGTTTAGATAAGCTATCTAGCTGATCTTCTGCTATCTGATTTAGCCTCAGCCTGCTACTTCTCTGCCATCTTGACTCCTCCTCCAGAAGGAGAGAATCTTAAGCAGGTTCCATGGCCCAGTGGAAAGCCCAAAGTGAGACTAGATCTCACAACCTTCAGTCTATGTCCTGACCTGAAATCAAGAATCAGTGGCTTAACTGACTGAGCCACCCAGGCAACCCCAAGGTTTTTATTTAAATTCCAGTTAGTTAACATACAAGGTTATTTTAGTTTCAGGTGTACAATACAGTGATTCAGCACTTCCATACATCACCCAGTGCTCATCACAAGGGTGCTTCTTAATCCCCATCACCTATTTCCCCCACCAACCCCAACACTTTCCCTCTGGTAACCGTCAGTTTGTTTTTTATAATTAAGAGTTTCTTCCTAGGCTTTGCTCTCTCTCCCTCTCCCCCACATTTGCTCGTTTGGGGTTTATTTGTTTTAAGATTTTATCTATTTGAAAGAGAGAGAGAGCAGAGAGAGAAGGAGAGATCACGGGGGGAAGAGCAGAGGGAGAGAAAGAAGCAGATTCTTCACTGAGCAGGGAGCCTGATGTGTGGCTCGATCCCAGGGCCACAGGATCATGACCTGAGGTGAAGGCAGATGCTTAGTCGACTGAGTCACCCAGGAGCCCCTGTTTCTTTCTTTCTTTCTTTAATATTTTATCTATTTATGAGAGAAAGAGAGAGAGAGTGGGGTGACAAGCAGTTTCTGCATTAAACATGGGCCCCTATGCCCATTGAACATGGACTCCATCTCAGGACCCTGACATCATGACCCGAGCTGAAACCAAGAGTCAAGAGCTTAACTGAGCCATTAAGGCGCCCCTAGTTTGTTTTGTTTCTTAAATTTCACATTTGAGTGAATTCATATGGTACTTGTCTTTCTCTGACTGATTTTGCTTAGCATTATAACCTCCAGGTCCATCCATGTTATTGCAAATGAAAATAACATTTCTTTTCATAATAACTCTTTTTAATAACTTCTTAATAACTTTTAATAACTTTTTAATAACTCTTTATAATAACTCTTTTTAATAACTTTTTCTTTTATGGCTGAATAATATCCCATTGCAACCATGTACCACTCCTAATACTTATTATTTCCTTCCTTCTCCTGGTTTTTTATTTTATTTGCTTTCCTTTTTCTAGCTTCCTTGGGTATAAGTTTGGTTGTTTTTTGATAACTTTTTCTTGCTTCTTTTTTTTTAAGGTAGGCCCCACACCCAGCATGGAGTCCAACATGGGGCTTGAATTCACAACTCTAAAATGAAGACCTGAGCTGAGATCAAGAGTCAGATGCTTAATCCACTGAGCCACCTAGGCATCCCAAGATTTTTCTTGCTTCTTGAGGTCTGCCTGTATTGCTTTTGCTACATCCCAAAGGCTTTGGACTATAGTGTTTTCATTTTCATGTAATTTTTATTTCTTCTTTCGTGGTTGACCCATTCATTCTATGATAGTGTAATACTTAACCTCCATGTATTTCTGCTATCTCCAGATTTTTTTCTTGTGGTTGACTTCTAATTTCATAGCATTGTGGACTGAAAAGATGCATGGTATGACTTCAATCCTCTTGAATTTGTTGAGGCTGGTTTAGTGGGCGAATATGTGACCTTTTCTGGAGAATGTTCTACATGTACCTGAAAAGAATATGTATTCTACTGTTTTAGGATGGAATGTTCTAAATATATCTATTAAGTCCTTCTGTTCCCATATGTCATTCAAAGCCATTCTTTCTTGATCAGTTTTCTCTTTAGGTGATCTGTCCATTGATGTGAGTATTATTGTATTATTATGTATTCGTTCCTTTATGTTTGTTATTAACTGCTTGATGTATTTGGGTGCTCCCATATTGGGTGCATAAATATTTATAATTGCTATATATTCTTGTTGGATTGTCCCCTTTGTTTTTATGTATCCTTCTTTGTTTCTTGTTACAGTCTTTATTTTAAAAGTCTACTTTGGTGGTGGACCTGGGTTGCTCAGACAGTCAGTAAAGCATCTGCCTTCAGCTCAGGTCATGATCTCAGGGTTCTGGGATTGAGCCCCATATTGGGCTCCCTGCTCAATGGGGAGCCTGCCTCTCCTTCTGCCTCTCTCACTCTCTCTTTTTCTCTATCTCTCTCTCTCAAATAAATAAAATCTTAAATGAATGAATAAAAATTTAAAAGTCTACTTTGGGGTTCCTGGCTGGCTCAGTCTGTAGAGCATGGGACTCTTGATCTCAGGATTGTAGGATCAAGCCCGATATTGGGTGTAGAGATTATTAAAAATAAATAACAAATAAAATAGAAATCCACTTGTCCAATGTAACTATTGCTCCTCTGGTTTTCTTCTGCCAATGCATTGTATGATAGATGTTTTTCTTTCCCTCATTTTCAATCTGAAGGTGCCTTTAGGCCTAAAATGAGTCTCCTGCAAACATCATATAGATGGGTGATGTTTTTTATCCATTCCATCACCATATGTCTTTTGATTGGAGTGTTTAGTCCATTTACATTCAGAGTAATTATTGTTAGATATGCATTTAATGTCATTATATTATTTGTTTGTTGTTGTTTCTGATGATTTTCTCTGATTCTTTCTCTTTCACTTTTTCTGATTTTCTTTAGTGATATATTTGGATCTCTTTTTCTTTTTTCTTTGCATATTTGTTAGTGGGTTTTGATATTTGAGTATCATTAGGATTTTATAATACCTCTTCTTCATAGAGCATTCTAGATAAAATTGAAGGTCATTTAGTGACACCTGGATGGCTCAGTCTGTTGAGCACCCAATTCTTGATTTTGGCTCAGGTTATGATCTTAGGGTGATGAGAACAAGCCCTGCATCGGGATCCACACTCAGCAAGGAGTCTGCTTGAGATTCTCTCTCCCTCTCCTTTTGCCCCTCCTCCTGCTCATGCACATTCTCTAGAAATAAATAAATAAATATTTCTTAAAAATTATAAAAAATGAATTAATGAATCCATTCTTTTCTCCTCTTCACATTTTCCTACCTTTATACTGTCACTTTTGGTCTCTCCTCTTCACTCAAAGAGTCCCCTTTATCATTTCTTGCAGGTCTGATTTGGTGGTCATGATCTCCTTTAGCTTTGTTTACTTGGGAAACCCTTCCTCTCCCCTTCTGTTCTGAATGACAACCTTGCTGGTCAAAGTATTCTTGACTACAGATTCTTCCCATTTCCCACTTTGAATATATCATGCCATTCCCTTCTGGTTTGTAAAGTTCCCATTGAAAAAGGTTTTCCTAGCTTTATAGGTTTTCTCTTGTCTTCTTCTGTCTTATTGCTTTAATTTTTTTTTCTTTATCACCATATTTTGCCAATTTAATTATGATAGGTCTTCATAATTAAAGTCTATTTGGTTAATTTTGATTAGTTTTGTTAATTTTGATTGCTTTTATTAATTTGGGGGAGATTCCCTGTGCCTCCTGGACTTGGATATCTGTTTCCATCCCCAGGTTTTAGGGAAGTTTTCAGCTATTATTTCTTCCAAGAAACTTTCTGTCCTCTTTTCTCTTCTTCTTCTAGGACTATCCTAATAAGAATGCTATCATGTTTGATGGAGTCTCTTAGTTTCCTAAGTCTATTCTCATTTTGCATAATTCTTTTCTTCTCTATTTTGTTCAATTTGGTTACTTTCCATTACTCTCTCTTCTTGGTCACTAACTCATTCCTCTCCTCTTCCATCCTGCTCTTTATTCCATCAGGTGTGTTTTTCACTTCTTTTATTGTGCCCTCTATCTCTGTCGTGTTATTCCTTATCTCTCTGTTCAGCATCTCGATCATAACTTTCACTCTTCTCAAGTCCAGTATCCTTATGATCATTGCTTTAAATTCTCTATCAGGCATGTTACTTGTATCTGTTTTACTTGGATCTCTAGATGTGTCCTCATCCTGATCGTTCATTTGGGATAAGTTTATGTCCTCATATTGTCTGCCCCTCTGTGTTTGTTTCTGTGTGTCAAGAAAGTCAGCTGTGTCTTCTGCTCTTGAAAGTAGTGACTTCATGAAAAAGTTGCTGGAGAGCCCTACAGTGTAGTAATATCCCCTGTTCATCAGAACCTAGCACATTAGGAGATTATCCTTTGTGTATTGCTTATGACTTGCTATTGTTTGGGGGCCACCTGCACAGACTCTCTGCCTGTTGTGGCCTATGCTTGCTCTCCATGGTATTAGTGGGACCCAGACACACCAGTTCTGATGGAGCACATCCACCAGGGGATGTAGGAGTGGGGTGGTGGTGTTAGCAAAATTTGCTTTGGGCTATGCATCCTATGCCTGATCCCCTGGAGGACAGTGGCAGTTGGGGACTGTAAGCCAGGGAAGTTGAGGGCTGAGACTGGATGTGTCATGTGTGTGTCTATGCCTGGGCACAGTGCTTGATGATAGCTGGGCATGGCTGGGCCTGGTGGGAGACAGCAGGTGAGAACATGCTTCCGCCTAGTGGCATGGGAGAGGTGACTCAGCACAGGGCTATAACTGGGGGTGGTGCAGGGCAGCTGTGGCGCCTTGGCTGCTGGGCATGATATGCCTGTGCACACCCACTGCTTTAACAACATTTGGCCTGAGCCAGGGCCAAGGCCAGCAAGCACAGAATGGGTGAGCCATCATAAATCATGGATGCGGCACACAACCTGCCAGTTAGGTAGCAAGTGTCTGTTTAACCCCAACACCAAGATGGCCTCATGTTTATGCTGGGGTATGTAGGGGGAAAATGGCCCTCCCTCATTTTCTAAGAAGTCCCCCAACCCACTCCAAAATCCATATGAATAGCTCTGTCCCCCTTATCACCCCATCATTATATAAGCTGCCATTTTCTTGTTGCCTCTCTGCATGGGCTCCTGTCAAGCATAAACTAGCTATTATTTGCACTGACATGCTCCTGGCTCACCTTGTGCTAGGTCAGCAGATTTCTTTCTTAAGATTTTATGTATTCATTTGAGAGAAAGAGAAGATGAGGAGGACCAGAGGGAGAGGGGCAAGCAGGATCTGCTCAGCATGGAACCATGTGCAGGACTCCATCCCAGGATGGTTAGCTTATGAACTCAGGCAAAATCAAGAGCCAGATGCTTAACCAACTGAGCCACCCAGGTGTTCCAAGTCAACTGAATTCTAAACATCCAGGCTCCAGAATCAGCTTACAGAATCCAGTCCACCTTGTTTTCAGAGCCAAATATTATAGGTATTAATCTTTCCTTTGGGAGGGGAAGAGTCCAAGATGGCAGAGAGTTAGGAGGCTTTAGATATGTCTTGTCCCTGGAATTCTGCTAGATAGCTATCATATCATTCTGAACACTTAGGAACTCAACCAGAGATCTAAGAAAAGAATTGCTGCAATTCTACAACTAGAAAAGCAACCACTTTCTGCAAGGCAAGAGGTGTGGAGAAGTGAATCCCAGGTGATATATGGAAAGATAAGCCACTGGGGAGAGGGGGAGCCTCCAGAAGTCAGCTATCAAAAAGTGTGAGAGCAGCAGAGCAGAGTTCGAACTTTTAGAGTCTATTGTGGTGAGGGACCACCCTGCCTGAAAGGCACCCGGTTTCTGAAGTGGGGCAGAATTCTAGTTGGGACAGTGTGGTCTTGGGATCCCCCAGGTCACATAAAGAATAAGTGTGCCTGAGTGTGGCAGAGCTCCCAAGCAGTGGAGCAGGGAAGCCAACTGCAATCAGAGACCCCAGCAGTGGCCTCTCAGACACATGTTGCCATATACACCAAACCATGACACCTGCTCTCCAAGCAGGGGCCCATCAGGTGAAGAACCATGTGAGATCACCCTTCCTCTCCATGAAGAGTAGGGCAGGAGCACACTGCATGGGTCTGTAGGGTTCAGAGACTCAGAATGGGGTTGTGTCCCTGAGTAAGAAACAGTCCATCACAGGCTGGGTAAGCAGAGAGGAATGCAGACAACAGAGACCAGGGAGATGGGAGTGATTGATTGCTTCTTCCTGAGGGTGCGGAGAGGAAAGGAGACTCAGTTCAGGAGGCTTCTTGGTTCATTTTCATCTTCTAAAGCATCAAGAAACCCTTCAGAGAACAGAAGCCACAGAGAGCAATCTGGAGCAGAGACTTAGGTTGGCCCCCTAGCAAGGGAAGTATAATTCTGCCCTGGGAAAAGACACTTGAGAATCAATGCAACAGGCCCCTCACCCAGAAAATCAGCAAGAACATCCGGCCAAGACCAAGTTTACTGATCAATGAGAACCACAGAACTCCAGTGCTAGGGGAAAATAGTATATAGAATTCATGGGTTTTTTTTCTCATGATGCCTTAGTCTTTCTAATTTAATTTATTTTTTTCTTTCCTTTTCAACCAATTTCTTATTTTATCAACTCCTTTTTTTTTTCATTTTTACAGTTACATTCTATCCTTTCATTGTATGTTTCTCTGCAATTTAGGGATGCAGTTTCTTCTAACAGACCAAAATACACACAGAATCTAGTGTATGGCTCTGTTCTCTTCATCTGTCTGTTTATAGTCTATTTTTTAAAACTCTTCCTTGATTTTTATATTTACCATTACATTCTATCCTGCATAGTATGCACTAGTATATTTGTATATATGTAAGTTTTTCTCCCTTTACAATGTTGGGATGTAGTTTCTTCTAACAAACAGACCAAAATACACCCAGGAGATACTTATTGCTGTGTTCTGTTCACCTGGCTGTTTATATTCTCCCTCTCTCTCTTTCTCTCTCTCTCTTTCTTTCAGTTTCCAATCTCTCTTGATTTGTTTATTGTATGTTTCCCTAGGATCACTGCTGCCATTTCATTGAGAGGCCTGTATCCCTGCTCCCCTTTCTCTATTCAGATGGTATTTAAGACAATTCTAAATGGCCTCAGAAGCTATTTTTACCCTGGGCCTCTCCCATGGCACATGAGGTGTACATAGTAACAAACGTATGTTTCTTTCTCTTTTGTTAATCTGTCTTATGACAGGGGTTTTGACAGGGGTTTTGTTAATCTGTCTTATGACAGGGTTAATTTGTCTTATGACAGAAGGGAAGAGTGAAAATTATTTATCCTCCCCTGCAATACTAATATTAAAAAAAAACTTCCATTCCCAAACTGAGGGGTTATCTAGCTTGTGCTATGGTGGCCATAAGAACGTGGCCCTCAGGTCTTCAACTACAGGGCACTCACTTGACCACGGGCCCCGGGCCACACTCTGAAGCTCATTGCTATGGATGCACTAAGGTCACTCTCCCTAGGGCTGCTCCCAGCCTGACAGGGTGCTAAGGCGGGCCTCTTCCTGGGAGACATGGGACTCCTCTGATGGCCCACTTCTCCTTACAGACTCTCCTGAGACCTTGAGGGACTTTCCCTAGACTAGATGGCAGTACGGGATGCCATCACACAAACTCTGCTCCTCCTGCACTTGGAGTCGGAACCACTTTGATCTGAATGGTCTCGAAGACGCCCCACACTTCCACTATTATTCTCACAGGGGCTTCACCCATTGACATCCCTGCATGTTAATCCCAGTGAGGTTTCTGCTTCTTAAAACTGACCACCAGATGGATTTATTGCCTGAAACTCTATGTCATTATATTTCAAGTTCTGATAACCGCTAACATTGAACATTTCCTCTAAACATCAAAAGTGATAAGTTGGATTACTTAGTCATTGGGGCTCTTAAATTCTTCTGTAAATTCAACTTATTGAATTGGTTTTCATTTTATGTGTAATTTGGCAATGCTATAAAATGACATTGTTTGTTCAGTCATAGCTCTGGAAAATAGAAATCGCATCAAAATGTTATTCATTTGTCAAACCTTGAAAAAAAAGTTTCACATCTTCTGGCTAATTCTGAAGCTTTGTTTCAGTTGGCACAGGAATCCATAAGAAGGTAGAAAGCACCAACTCTTATTTGAAAGGTGTATGGAGGTAAAACTATTAATAAACAAAGTTCAAGATTCTTTGGTAGACCTGTTCTTGAGTAAATTTCTCAGTCCCTGTGGAAGATGGTCCTGAGCTTTCTGCTTCTCAAGAGCACCACAACGTCTGGGAAGGGGACACCGTCTGTGTCATTGCAGCTGAATAGCTCCTCACAGTCCTTTGCCCACAGGTGCACAAGTTCTGATGTGTACTAGGGACCCACATCCAGCCCGATCTTTTGATGTAATATAATAGGATACGGATTTACAACACCAAAAAGAAGTAACTTTACAAAACCAAAATCGAATTGAAAACTAATCAAGTCTCCAAATCTAAAAGCTGGTTTATAGAAAATATTGTCAGCAGAACAATAGAAACAGGCACAGGGATTCAAACAGCCAAGTCCTAAATATGAAAATTCTCTAAGACCATCTTGTTTCTTCAACACATTAAGTACAAGGAGAAAAATAAGAAGGCGGAGCATAAAAATGAAACCAGGCTGTCCAGGTCTGAACTGAGTCAGGAGCGTGGAACGGAGCAAAGAGAGTGAGCACCGCTGAGGGAAACAGGTGGGGCCGGATGGGGGGAAAAGATCCTTTTAAGTCCCCCAGGCTCTGTGACACCACAAGGAACCCTGAGAAGGGCGGGGCTGCGAGAGGGAGGAGCGTCCCTTCTCCATCCCTCCATCCTCGGCTCCGGATCCTCAACCTGCTTCCCCTCCAGCTGTCCAAGGTTTAGGGACAATGGCAAATTCTCCAGACCATGCAGTGTGTCCACTGCTGCCGGGTGTGTTCATGTGACAAGCATTCTGTTCATTGTGACAAGCAGAGCATGCGGATGGGTAGAGGGTGAACTGCAAGAGCACAAGACAGTTTCTGCCCTCCGGAGCCATACATTCTAGCCAGACCCACAGGATGGTTAACAGAAAGTGAACAGGCAATGATTCGAGGGCATGTGGTCAATGAATATGGGACATGTCCTGGTCAGAGGCCTTCTGTGAAGATGTCAGGACTTAGCAACGGAGGGGTGAAGGGTGGGAGGGTTTGAAGGAGGAGTCCTAAATCAAGGCTCTTCTTTCCAGAATGTCCAGAGAGTGAGGGGAGCAGTGTGAGGAAGGATTGCCACTTTGGAGGGATAAGAGTCAAAAGTAGAGAGAAGGCTGGGCTCTCCAGGACCTGAGTGGGAGCGGATTCCCTGGTCACTGGCCTGGGAATCCACAATTCTCACTAAAACACATGTGGAAGACAGACAGACACACACACCTGAATGAGGAAAGAGGCAAAGCCATAGGCATTCGGTTCCCAAAATGTAGAAAGGATGGAAAGGACCTGCATGTCTTCCTTCACCAAGACGGAAATGTTTCCAGCATAGCGGAGCAGGACCATGATGAATTCAGTGAGAGAGAAGAGACTGTCGTTCCAAGAACTATCCCACAGCCGTGTTTGCAAGGCAGAGCAATAGCAAGGATGTCATCCTGGGACACCCGGGTGGCTCAGTGGGTTAAGCAGTGGGTTAAGCTCAGTGGGCTAAGCTGACTGTCAGGGTCAGCTCAGGTCTGGATCTTAGAGTTGTGAGTCCCAGCCCTTTGTTAGAGGCCTACTTAAAAAAAAAAAAAAAAAAAAAAAAAAAGAATCTTGAACAAAAGAATGTATATCACCTAGGGGTCAGAAGGGAAAGGGGATTCTGGGCTCAGACTCACCTCCATCATGTATTGGTGTAGCACAGCTTGTGAGGATTTCCGTGGTGACACCAGGGACCCGGAATTTAACAGTTCTGGATGACAAAAGCCCTCTCCCCAGCCGGTCACATGCAGCCCCTTGAACTGTTTCTGGGCAGTTTGGGACTCCAGGGTTGTCTGTTGGCTACAGGATCCAAGGGCCCCAGCCTTTCTCTGCAGGGTTCTCAACAGCCAAGGAGGCAAATGCAGATGGAAAAGTGAGCAGGGACACAACATTCAGCCTTGTTCATCCACTGCTTTCTCTTACTTTCGCTGTCCAGGGGCAAACTCTTTCCCCAATTTGTCATTTAACAGACCCAACTTGGTTTCCCGTTTTAGTAATTACACATAGGGCTATCCTGCTCTTCAGTACTTTGGTTCAGTCACTGGTGAATCATGGGTCTCCTTCCCTGTCCCACAGACATCTCCTTTTTTTTTTTTTTTTTTAACAGTTGCACAGAATGTCATGGGGTCTGCACTGAACACTTGGAAAATACTTTCTTAAGGAGACTGATTCCCTTTCCCCATGACTTCATCAGTCTAATTCATTGAGAAAACCCTGGTATGTAATGAATCTATCCTATGTCATGAATCCATTCTATGTCATGAATAAATGCTCACCTATGCGTTTAATCAGGTTCCTGCTCTGTGTCCTCTGTCCACAGGGATGAATATCTCACTGAGGGCGGTTCCTGTGGCCTATGATTCAGATGAGGAACTGCACTTGGCACAGAGCCTGGGGCCACACTGAACGAGGAGCTGAGGTCCACAAGGGCTGCCAGCTTTCCCTGCCTCCCCAGCTCCCCGTCCTCAGCCCTGCCACACTGCCTAGTAGACACTTATTCAATATATTATATTCAGTAAATGTTGCTTTTCTGGTCTTAATAAAAAGGGTATCAGTCCAACATCATCAATAGATGCTAAAATCATGGGCTGAATGGTTTTTGGGGAATAGGATATTCACATAGAAAATAAATTTTGGCCCACATTAAAAAAAAAAAAAAAGATTTATTCATTTATTTTAGAGAGAGAGCACATGAGCTCGCCCAAGTGAGTAGCCGGAGGGTCAGAGGTAGAGGGAGAGAAGCAGACTCCCCAGTAAGCACAGAGCCTGACTCAGGGAGCTCCATCCCACAATCCTGAGATCAGGACCTGAGCGAAGACCAGGAGTCAGACACTTAATGGACAGAGCTTCCCACGACCCCTCCACCCACATGTTTAACATGCAAATGTCACACAACTAAACTCAGCTGTTATCACCATTATCATCATCATATTTGTGAGTCTTTGTATCTGTTGACATTCTGGAGACTGGCTTGGGACTCACTCACCTGGCTTTCTTTTACCCTGGCTAAACAAAACCTCCACCTCCTTATGCATGTGGCTGTGGGGTTGCCACAGTCTGTATTTTAAGCTCCCAGTCCAATGGTGGCCATGACCAATTCTGCCTTAATGTTCTAGTTTCCAGCGGGACTAAACTTTAAATAATCTCCTTCCTGGCTCCAGCCTCCTGATCTCCCTTTTCTTAGAATATTTTATTTATTTTTTTTTTCCTTCTACCTTTTAAGTAGGCCCCATGCCCAGCATGGAGTCCAACACAGGGCTTAAACTCATGACCCTGAGATCAAGTCCTGAGTTGCTATCAGGAGTCAGATGCATAGCTTTACCAAGAGTGAACCACCCAGGAGCCCCTAGAAAGCTTTTCTAAAAAACCTAGTAACTGTAAATTCTTTCTCCTCTTAACAGCTTTATAATGTATGACTATCTTTCTTAAGGCCTGGAGAGCCATCTTTTTCAAATGTGAACATCAAAGGAGATGGGGTCCTCACCTCCCAGTCTCTGCAGGAGGGAAGGAGCCTTTATTTGATAAGACAACCATCAACTGGGACACTTAAGCAACAGAAACACTTTCTACTTCCTCTTTTTTTTTTTTTTGAAATAAGTAGCATGATTTTATTGAAAAGCTTTAGTACAGGGTTGTATGATCTTAAAATCCTCTGTTCTAAACCAATACAAGCACTGTAAATAACAGATTCCTGAAACTAGTAGGCATCTAACCAGAGGTGAGTTCTAGCAGGATTATCTGCAGGTTGATTAATGCACTTTCCATTGGAGGATGAGCAGCATCGGAGTGTGTGCATTTCTGTGGTTCCCTTTCCTGTCTGTATACACATGAGTCCAGCTCCATTCAGCAGAGTTGCACAGAACTGATAAATCTGGTGGTTTCGCTTAATGTTTGCACACAAGCAGCAGGGGCTACACAAGTTTTGGGCCACTCCAGAAGCCACCTTCATCTTTTTTAACTAAAACCATCAAATACTTGAGGTCTACATTGCCGGTGTGTGGGGCCAAGTCTATTAGGATTAGCTAATATATCAGAACTACTTGAAAACAAAAGGGAAGGCTAAAAGGAAAAAATCAGTTGTATTTTTATTTTAAGATTTTATTTATTTATTTGACAGAGAGAGATCACAAGTAGGCAGAGAGAGAGGAGGAAGCAGGCTCCCTGCTGAGCAGAGAGCCCGATGCAGGACTCGATCCCAGGACCCTGAGATCATGACCTGAGCCGAAGGCAGCGGCTTAACCCACTGAGCCACCCAGGCGCCCAGCAGTTGTAAATTCAATAATGATAATGCAGATTTTTATCTGATGATAATTTTGAAACTACTGCTCTCTCTTAGCCTCAATCTTAAGAAGAAATAATATTATGTTTAAATCAACTTTTTTCAGTCATGTCAATGTGTCTACTTTTGTATGGCGACACTGTCTACCTGTGCATGCTTGTAACTGCATTTTCATTGGTTTGTGCGTTTCATTTGCATTGGTTTCTTGGAATCAAGAAACATAAGCCCTCATTAATGGAAACTAAAAATTACATACATCTGAGAAGGCTCTTCACATGATCAAAGCAACTCTTCCTAGATAGAGTCAATCTATATGACATAGCTGAATCTACCAGGCTAGAATACCATTGTTTGTCTCAAAAACCATTTTTCTCTCCTGGGCTCCCACATGGAGGCCTTCCTGCTGTGTCCTCACATGGCCCTTCCTCTGTGTGCACCCACTTCTGACGTCCCTTACCCTTCTCAGAAGGCACCAGTCCAACTGGATCAGGACCCCACCCGTGTGACCTCATTCATCCTCACCTACCCTTTACAGACCCTGTCTCCAAATACAGTTACCCTGGGTTAGGGCTTCAAACTATGACTCTTGGGGGGACACAGTGGAGTCCATAACAGGGACTAAGTTTGACGGGAGCCACTAATTACAGAGTGGTCTAATTACAGAGAAGTACATTTAAAAGCTCAGGAAATAACTCCATGTGCTCAACACATCCTGTTGCTCAATGTCCAGGACTTTCCCAATAGCTTCCTCACCTCTTAAACACCCCCTGCCTCTTGTTTCTGTGGAGCGGAGTTCAGGCTGAGTACAGGCCTCCCTCCCCTATTACAGCAGCCTTCAGTAAAGTCTTTCTGGTCTGTTCAATGGTGTCTCGTGCACTTTGGCTTTCACAATTGGTATGTACAGATGTAGATGGGCTCTCTTTCCTACTAACATCCATGATAAGTTTCTGCATACTTTCCTTCCAAAAGTTACCCTATTTGTTATGGATGTCTCTGCTTTATTTAGCAGAAATTATCTTGTTCCTTTGGAGCGCTTAGGGAATTATATTGTGTTGGTGCCAGAATCATTTTAGTACATTTTCCCCCAACATTTATAAGCTAATTTCAAAAACATACAGTGAAATTGTTAGAATTTTATAGTGAATACCAGTATACTGATCCCCCAAGATGCTACAGTTAGCATTGCACTAGACATGCTTTATCACAGATTATCCACCCGGTCGTTCTTCCCTTCTTCCTTCAAGGTATCCTATTTTCTGCATCTCAACGTGGAAAACATTACAAAGTTGTCCCAAATGCTTCAGCTGGCACATCCATAACTAAAGTTCTTATCTGCCTCTGAATGTGACCAAAAGGAATTAGTAAATCTCATGATAACCAGGTTGTCATAAATCGTTAATATCAATGAGGAACTACAACATAGTCATCCTAAGAAAATATTAGTTAATACTAATCTATTGCTTTCCAAGTTTACTGGGATCCTTCTAATTTGATGTTCACGGTGTTTCTGTGTAGATGTAATCCCCTCCTGTTGGCTTCTGAAACTTTGGGAAGGAAGTTGTGTGGAGCAAAGCCAGACGTCTGTGCCCCACAGAGAAGGGGAAAGGTAAGCCAGGGGAGAACAGCCCATCAACACACTTGCACTGTATACCCAGGCCTTCCAGTGCGGCCTACTTGCTGATTCCACCCTCGTGCTCATCTTTGTACTGACTCTGGCTCATCTCTTTGTCTAGATTATTTTATTATTTTTTCTGTCTGAACAAGTGGTAAAATTCCTGCAGGGCTCAGATAACATCACCGGAGTTTTCCCAACCATTTCTGATGGAATTAATTTCCTCTCTTCTATGTTCTAAGAGTTCTGGCTACTGTAAGAATACCAACCAGTGTTCTGGGTACGTGGACATCTAGCTGGCTCTCACCCTTGGTTCATTAGTTCTCTTAGTTCTCTTCCTCAGAGAAAATGGAAAATTCTTGTTGCCTTGACTCTCTAGGAGAAGATTTTAAACATTCTAGATGTTCAGTGAATGTTTAAGGAATTGACGTACTGAATTACTTTGGATGAAGCAGGTGCCAAGGATAGACTCTCCTTGCTGTTAGGGAGTTGACAAAAGCCTTCACTGGGTGTCTCTCAAGCCTACAATCCATGGCCCTAAGCATGTCTCTGGTGTTCTCTGGAGCACCCGCTCCCCTGCTCACCCTTCCTCACTGAGTCTTCTCTTGATCTATAACTAACTAGGTATACCAGAGCTCCCACTCTTTCCTCTGAAATTTCATGTCTTGGACAACCTTGGCTCTGAAGGGGAGAGAAGAGCCCTGATATTTCACTTTTCCTTGGAGTCCCTACTGGTAGCTTCCTTAGATGCGACAGTTTCTTCAAAGCTCTTCAGACTTTCCCTGACTCTTAGATCAATGTGCTCCCAGCATCCACCTACTTTCCATTTGCAAAGCCACCTGCACAGTTAGTTCCACTTCCAAGTACAAAACTCTGTAAATTATGATATTGAATTGCACTGAAACTATGAATAGTAGCATTCTCTAACTCTAAAAATAGGGGAAGGTCTGAGGTGTACAGAGATGGGGGAGAGCCTAGCCCCAAGTGGAGTTTCCCTAGGTCCTTCAGCAAATGCAGGTTTCTCTCCTGAAGACCTGAGGATCATGTGAAGACCAGAGAGTTCAGCTCAGCTCAGCTCAGCTCAGTAATAATCAAAACAATGAGCAGATGGGTTCCTGGGTGACTCAGTGGATTAAGCATCTACCTTTAGCTCAGGTTATGATCCTGGATCTGGAGACTGAGTCCCGCATCAGGCTCCCTGCTCAACAGGGAGTCGGCTTCTCCCTCTGCCCTTCCCCCAACTTGCGCTCTTTCTCTCCCATTAATAAATGAAAGCTTAAAAAAAAATGGGCAGCCATTGTTTCACTTTGTTTCTCTGCTGGACCACAGGGAGATGTCTCTTAGCTACAACCCTGGCCTTTGCCAGCTCTTACAGTGAATATTGAAGGCACTCTCGTTTTATTCCCTGTCTTATCCTACTGGTTCTGGGTACATGGAAAAAATATTTCCTTGTGTTTTCCTCAAATGACTCATGTTGGAGGCATTACTTCTGGATTCTGACTCCCAATCCTGTTGTGTACTGTCCCCCTCTGTCCACAGGGGCAGCCCTGTGAAGACAAGGATGACCCAAGTAAAGGAATGGTGACTGCCTACCTACAAAATGGCTCTCAGTGATCCTGGCCTCCCAGTACTCATGCTCCGTGTAATCCCCAGCCACAATGAACAGGGATGATGGATTCAGCTGTCAGGATAGAATGCAAATACTGAAACATGACTTTCAAGTCAAGCCGCAAAAGACATTGAGGTTTCCACCTTTCTCTCTAGGTTCTCTCACTCTGGGGAAAGCCAACTGTCATGACTTTTTTTTTTGTTTGGTTTTGTTTTAAGATTTTATCTATCTGAGAGAGACAGCAGGAGAGAGAATGAGAGAGCACCAGCAGGGGGAGGGGCAGAGGGAGACAGAGAAGCAGACTCCATGCAGAGCAGAGAGCCTGACACAGGGCTCCGGGGATATTGGCCTGAGCCTTTGGCAGATGCTTAACTGACTGAGGCACCTAGGGGCCCCGGATCTCATTTTCCTGAAGTAGCCCTATAGAGAATTCCTTGTCATGAGAAGCTGAGGTCTCCTGCCATAGATGGGATCCAGCTTAGAAGCACTATCCAACCTGTATGCCCTATAGGCCCACCAGTAGCCCCAGTCAAACCCTCTGATGAGAGCAACCTTAGTTAACACTTGACTGCAGCCTCATGGGGGACTCTGAGCCAGAACCGGCCTGTGGTCCTGCTCCTGAATTCTTGATCCACAGAAACTACGGGAGATAATAAATGGTTATTGGTGTTCTAAGCCACTAACTTTTGGGGAAATAACAACACATATAAAGAAATGTAAAATAATAGAATTGAATTAATAAAAGGAAATAATTATTCCATGTACCCTGAACCAGTAGGATAATATAGGGGATCAATAGAGCATGCGTGCCTTCAATAGAAAAGATCTGGAAATTCCCAGGGTCCCAGCTACGAGGCAGCTCCCTATTGTCCAGGAGAGAAGAAAAAAATAAAACAATGACTGCCCATGTTTTTAAGCTTTTATTTATTAATTTGAAAGAGAGAGCACAAGTGGGGGGGAAGGGCAGAGGGAGAAGGAAACTCCCTACTGAGCAGGGAGCCTGATGCAGGACTCGATCCTGGAACTCCAGGATCATGACCTGAGCCAAAGGGAGATGCTTAACCCACTGAGACACCCAGGTACCTGTCTGACTATTGTTTTGATTATTACTGAGCTGAGCTGAACTCTCTGGTCTTCACATGATCCTCAGGTCTTCAGGAGAGAAACCTGCACTTGTTGAAGGACCTAGGGAAACTCCACTTGGGGCTAGGCTCTCCCCAGTCTCTACACACCTCAGACCTCCCCCCATTTTCAGAGTTAGAGAATGCCACAACTCACAGTCTCAGGCAATTTCATATCACAAGCCTCTCCTCATGGCAATCAGTGTGTTTGGGCCTATATTTTTCCTCCAAAACAAAACACCTAAAATGAATACATTTACTTTATTTTAATAGGATATACTTGATTCTTCAAAACCTAAATCAATTAATATTTCTATTGAGGGAGACAGTGCCAATTGGGAAACCACACTGGTCAGAGTCAGTAAAACACAAAAGAAGCCATGCTTTATTCTCTCCAGGGGGAAAGTGAAGACTATATGGGAGATAAATCCTGGGAATTAATGGGAATTATGGAAATTATGGGAATGGGAATATAAAATTTAGCCAGGTGGGAAAACGGGCAGAGCAATCTCTGGGGAAAGAATGAAGACAAACTAAAGCACTTACAGGCATCTCTGAGTCAGAAATCTTGAATTCGATCAGGATGACTGGACCATGAGTCATTGTGGAAGAAGATCTTATAGTGAAAAGAGGCGTCATGAGAACAGGTGGGAAATATCTGGAGTCATAGATGCTGCACAGAGAAAATCCACAAGACATCCCACCAATAATCCATCTGTCCATCCATCCATCCATCCATTCATCCATTTCTGCATTTTCTAACATATATTTTCTCTCCTCTCACCCCAAGCACAAAAGGGGTAGTTTGTAGCATTCTGAGCATTCTAGGTCCAGACCCAGAGACTGCTCCGTGACAGATCCAAGTGCTGTATGAGCCTCTCTACAGTCGGCATACATTCCAGCAGATTTAATGGTGCCTAAAGTATCAATGGTAAATACGGATGCTATTGGTTTCTACAGACTTTTTTTTTTTTCATTTTTCACATTGGAATAGGTTTTATTTAGATTGAAAGTTTTTCAATTAAATTTTTAGTTTGAGATAACTATACAATGAATTCATAGACAGCTCTTACAAATAATATAAAGATGTCCCAGGTATTCTTTTTCTCGTTTCTCCCAAGGGTAACAAATCACAAATACTATGGTGCAATATCACACTCAGGATATTGACATGGATACAATCCACATCTTATTCCAAGTAAAGATGATACTGGAGCCTTTGGCAAGCCTCTAGGGGTAAGGCACAGTGTCGGCCTCTTAGGATGGGGAGCAAGTCCCTGCCATCACCTACATAGAGCTACTCTCTTTTTGAAAAACCAGTCTTGGCCTGCCTGGGGCCCTCATGGGGACTGAACACTGATCGTGGGCCACCGAGTCACCAGGTGACCTGATCTGCCTGCCTCTCATGATCTGGGTGCTTTCTGGCCCATTAGCCTGAGGGTGGTAAGCACAGCAGCCCTCCATCAAATGGAAGCCATAGGTACATGATCTGGCCTGATCAGGCCCTGGGGCTCAAGCAAGTTCCCTGAAGAAGTTGCCTGAATGCTCGTCATCCCCACTCCTACCCCACAGCTTCCCCTCTCTCAGTCTGTATCTACTGCTCAGGGGAAGGTCGCAACTATCAATGACAAGGGAATAGAGGACAGGGGCCCTGTTTCCAGATGCTTCTGTACGATCCACAGGTCCTGCCTAAAAGGGAAGAGCTTCAGTATTATAGCCGTTCTCCAGACTATTCCTGAAGGACAGTGGGTGAGGGAAATGTTCTCAGTGGACACAATGCTGAGCGGTACCCCAGGTGGTACACTTTGCTGGGGAAGGAGAAATGCACACCTGTGCAAGTAGATGTCCATTTCAAAGGTTTGGCTGGATGGCCAGGGACTTGGAAAATCCAAATGGAAACTTGGTGACATAGAAATTTGGGGGAGAGGTATGTGGATAGAATTCGCTGAGAATGGAAGGATAATTGTGTCCCATGGAAATGCTCCCCAAAGGGTGACCTCAGAAGAGGACGATTTTAAGAATCAACTCACTAGGATGACCATTCTGGGGCTATCAGTCAGCCTGTTTCCCCGGGACAGTCCTCATTGCCCAGTGGCCTCAGGAATAAAGGGGCAGGAATTAATGTCAGGCACTGGCTTAGCAGCACAGACCTGCATTTACCGAGGCTCAGCGGGCGGTCCCCACTGCTGAGGGCCCAGCCTGCCAGCCACAGAGACCAATGCTGTGCCCTGATATGGCACCGATCCCCAGGACGATCAGCTCGCTGGCAGGTTCATGACCCTGAACCACTTTCATCAAGGTATGCACAGCATTCCTTTTTTTTTTAAATCGACACTTAACCGCAGATATTGGTTTGTCTTCTTTACCTGCAATGATTTTGCCAAAACTACCATTGGTGGATCCACATAATTCTTTACCCCACCCTCACTGTCTTCCCTACCCTGTTGCTCTGATCAAGGAACTCAGCTTCACAAGAAAAGGAATGTGTCAGTGGGCCCATTGCTCATGGACTTACTGGCCTTCCCATGCTCCCCATCTTTTGGAAGCAGCTGGTTTGGCAGACTGGCGGATAGTCGCAGTGCTGGCTAGGTGGTAATGTGTTGCAGGGGTGAGGCCAAGTAGTCCAGAAAGAAGGCTGTATATGCTCTGAGTGCAGCTCCTCTCCCTGGGATTAAACCCTGGACCCTCTCCTCTCAGTTCCTGGATGGACTCCTCCTCCAGTTGGCATCTCACAGGGAGCCTGTGCTGTTCTCGTCCAAATGGGAGTAATGTCAGCCACAGGTGTGCCTGCCCTCTGCCCTCCCCCCGACCCTCCTGACCTGGCAAATAATCTGTGCAGTGTCAGACTGACTTTTCTAAAACTCTCCAGCTTGGAGAAGTCTTAAGCCTTGCTTCCCACCAGGCGCTCTCTCCCTGTCCTGTCCTCTGGCTCCCATCTCCTGGCAGTATTTTTTTCAAGTTGAAAAAATCTTTTCCATCTTCCTTTTCCCCAGAGCCCAAAGTCACTGAAAACAAAACAAAACAAAACAAAACAAAACAAAAAAGCACCTGAGGCAGAAGTGAGCGTGGGGAAAACTGATTGATAAGAGGGCAACAGGGTTTTTTCACTGCTCCCATATGGTTTCTTGCCCCAGTCTTAACCCCATCCCCTCTCCCCTCCCGGTTTCTCCCTAACTGCTCCCAGCAGGAGTGTGGTAGACACTTTCCTCAGCAATTTGAGGAGGCTGTGAGGAAACCTTGTCACAGCCACTCTGGGACCCCAGCCAACCACCTGCTTACTCCTGCCAGGTCATACTTCCTGAAATATTTCAATTTTCTCTGCTGCTCTTCTTTCCTTCTTCACCCCATTCTCCTCCCAACCTCTCTTTTCTGTCTTCATTCCCACTTTCCAAATCATCCCTTCTTGTGGTCAGAAAGTATCAACTTCCAGTTATAAAATAAACAAGTCATGAGATGTAATGTATAATAAGGTGCATAACAATAGTTCATAATATACATACAAATACTGACTCTTGTACACTTCAAAATAATATGTTCTATGTCAGTAATATCTCAATAAGAAACTTTAAAAGCAAATGAAAAGAAGGAATGATTTTTTTTTTTTTTGATGGAATAGTGGTGGAGTGATAGAGTCTATGCCTTTTGTTATGGGTTGAATTGTGGTCCCCCAAAAGTTACGCTGAAGTCTAACTCCTGGTCTTGGGAAGGTGATTTTATTTGGAGATAGGGTCTTTGCAGCTATATCCACATGAAAACGAGGTCATTAGGGTGAAACACCATCGAGTAGGACTGTGGTCCCTGTAAGAAGGGACCAGAGACAAACAGGGAGGAAGTCCCGTGGATACTCAGAGGCAGAGAGGGAAGCCAACCCTGTGCAACAGAGACAGACATCAGGGGGCAGCTGACCAGAGCCCAAGAATGTCAAGCATGGCAAGAAACACGCAGAAGCCGGGAGACAGAACATGACTCTGCAGACGCCTTGCTCTCTATATTCCAGCCTTCAGAACAGGAAGGAAAGAAAATCCCGTTTTGTATTATTTTTTCTTTTTCAATTTATTTTTTATTGAGATATAATTGATACACAGCATTATATTAGGTTAGGATGTACAAGGTAATGGTTGGATATTCCTATATATTGTGAAGTGGTCAGCACAATAAGTCTCGCTTCGAGATCCACTCTCTCAATAACTTTGAAATATACAACACAGTATCATTAACTACAGTGAACATGCTGTACACTATGCCCACATGAATTTTTTTAAAGATTTTATTTATTTATTTAAAGGTTTTATTTGTTTATTTGACAGACAGAGATCACAAGTAGGCAGAGAGACAGGCAGAGCGAAAGGAGGAAGCAGGCTCCCCGCTGAGCAGAGAGCCTGATGTGGGGCTCGATCCCAGGACTCTGGGACCATGACATGAGCCGAAGGCAGACGCTTTAACTCACTGAGCCACCCACGTGCCTCATAAAGATTTTATTTATTTATTTGACAGAGAGAGAGAGAGAGAGATCACCAGTAGGCAGAGCAGCAGGTAGAGAGAGAGGGGGAAGCAGGCTCCTTGCTGACCTCGGGACCCTGAGATCATGACCTGAGCCAAAGGCAGAGGCTTAACTCACTGAGCCACCCAGGCGACCCCCCCACGTGACTTTTAAATTCATAACTGGAAGCTTATACCTGTTGGCCACGAGAAGGGAAGGTACTGATGGTGGAAATGAAGATGGAAAAGTTAGGACAATGGGTGAAAGGGTAGCAGACCAGCAATACCAGAAAGGACTGATATATTCTAGAATATACGGTAGAAGGTGGGCGGGTCCGGGGCGGAGTCAAGCAGGAAGTGAAAAATGTTATGCAGAAACCTCAGATCAGGGTGCAGTAGAGCTGCTAGGAGCTTCCCACAGAGAATGGGGTGGAGTAGGGTCGCCAGCACCTGTCTTGGCCCCCTGCTCTGGTTTTTCCTGCCGGTCTGTCTTACAGCAAGCTGCAGCCCTGAGTACACAGGCGGAACCCGGGGTGAGAGTGGGGTGTTGGGAAGTGAACAATAAGATCGAGAAGTGGAAATGGTGATGGTGTGGGGGGGGGGCGGTTCTAGAGCCTTCTTTCGATGACGCCTCCTCAGTCACTCATTGTGGTCACTTTCGGACTAGATGTTTTCTGGAGGTTGTGGGCAACAAAACCACAAAGATAGAAGAGGAAATCTCAAAAAGTTTGAAGGTGAGCCAGGCTGTGGGGGCGGGAAGCAAAGCACAAGATAGAGGGCCCCCCTGGAGGTCTGTGGTTCTTTTTCTTTTATTTTTTTTAATCTATTTATTTATTTATTTCAGCGTAACAGTATTCATTGATTTTGCACCACACCCAGTGCTCCATGCAATCCCTGCCCTTTCTAGTACCCACCACCTGGTTCCCCCAACCTCCCACCCCCGCACTACCCCACCCGCCCACCCCCGCCCCTTCAAAACCCTCGGACTGTTTTTTCAGAGTCCATAGTTTCTCATGGTTCACCTCCCCTTCCAATTTCCCTCAACTCCCTTCTCCTCTCCATCTCTCCATGTCCTCCATGCTATTTGTTATGCTCCACAAATAAGTGAAACCATATGATAATTGACTCTCTCTGCTTGACTTATTTCACTCAGCATAATCTCTTCCAGTCCCGTCCATGTTGCTACAAAAGTTGGGTATTTGTCCTTTCTGATGGAGGCATAATACTCCATAGTGATATGGACCACATCTTCCTTATCCATTCGTCCGTTGAAGGGCATCTTGGTTCTTTCCACAGTTTGGCAACCATGGCCAGTGGTGCTATAAACATTGGGGTACAGATGGCCCTTCTTTTCACTACATCTGTATCTTTGGGGTAAATACCCAGTAATGCAATTGCAGGGTCATAGGGAAAGTTTTTCAGTTAATATTTTAGTTTGAGATAACTATACAATGAATCCATAGACAGCTCTTACAAATAATATAGAGATGGGTAAAAATAAGTGTGATTCTGTTAGATTTTTTGTGGAGACATAATTTAAGGATGACTCAGAAATCAACTTTCAGGAAATCATCTGTCAATCTCAGACAAGATCCTGACACTTTGGAATTTCACAGACATTCTGGGAATGAAGCAGTGGAGAATCTTCCTGATTTCCCTAGGTCCCTTCCCTACAGCACTGACTTTCCTGTCCTCCTCCTTCAGTGCACAGTGAGCCTTCACAGCAGAAAGAGAACTGATTCTAACAGTTGATTTATTGCCTCATGAGCAAAGGATTGATATCCAGAATATACAAAGAGCTCCTACAAATAAATAAGTATAAATATGGTTCTCCTGAAATCTGTGCAAATGCCTGGAGCAAGTCACCGACAGGAAAGCAGCCTATGAAACCGCGGAACACATCCCAAGAAATCAAGATAACATGAAGAACAACGGGCTCGCTTTATACGTGCATCAAACTGACAACATTTTAAAGAGGGTTATAACAAGTGGTGGACAGGAAATGGAATAATAAGGGTTCTCGTGTCTGTTGGTAGGAGTTTAAATGGAATCACTCTTTTGCCCTATAATTCACCTTATCCGGATGGTGGTTGGTGTGCTCATCCCACTGCATGGCAATCCTGGTGTTAATTCAAGGCTGGAAACACAAGGGGACCAAAAAGCAATAGAGATGTAGGATTGTTTACCGCAGTGCTATGTGCTATAGCAAAAAATTAGCCATAGGATATCCAACTGATGTACAATATATACAGTGTATTAGGAGATTTCTGTTTCTCTCTAAGACTAAATAATCTGAACTACTCTAAAAAAATGACGCAAAATTGGGTTAAAACACCAGCTGAACAAACCTTTCAAATACACATTGAGAGCTTCTGGACAACATTCAGTCCCAGTGGCCTCCTACATCTGAATCTCTTCACCTACATTTACAGATTAAACGAATCCACCAATAAGGCAAATAAAACACTCTAACCCTCATCTTCAACACATCCAGGAAATGGAAAACACCCAAGTCCATCGATCTCTTTGGCCATATTGGATGTTGCTGGAACAACTTGAAGCAGAGCCTGAGGACAAGAAGGCCCTCAGGTACCATGAGACCTACTAGGAGATGATCCTGTGGTGACCCAGGGGAATGTCCTGGTGTGGGGAAACTATACCCTAAAATGTTGGCATCAGGACATCATGAAAACTGGGAGGACATCAGTGTGACAGCTCTGTCATATGGTTCAGGAGAAAAGGTGTTCTGTACAAGACACACAACGTCTTAAGAAGTTTAGGCTTGTTTCAAAATATGTATGGTTCTGAAAAATGGGGACACCAGAAATACATCAGTTTCAGAATTTGACGTGACAAGTTAAATGGCTCCAAACAGCTCCTGGTCAGTTTTTTGTCAGGTCCTCCCTCTTTGTTCCCTTCTCCCTCTCTGGGCTCCAGCCGTGGGCAGCCTCTCCCTCCTGCCCCTCATCAGCATGGTCACCCCACGCCTTTCTAGAGAGGAGAGCAGCTGAGGACTGGAATTGGGAGGTGCGCACCCTTAGTCTCTAGAGACCCTGACCCTCACTTTGGTGTAGGAGATGGCAGGCACCTGAATCAGCTCTTTGGAGATGAGATCACCCTCTAAGCCTTCTGTGAATAGTGTATTCCCAATGATATTTCTGCTTGAAATTCATGGCTGCTAAGGGATTTCCCACACAATCTCTCTGGCCCTATTCACCTCCTGAAATCTCTTCCTCTCCAAAACCCTAAGGTTCTCACCATCAGCCTCCAGGCTTTCTGTTCTAGAACCTTCCTGTGTCAGGTAGTTTGGATCACATGGGCCAACAGCCTGTGTCCTGCGAATGTTGGGTACCAATATCACCTGTTGTTAAGTCTTCCTCACCCACCCGTTTTAGTCAGACTTCCCCCCAAAATAGAAGCAGTATGACGTGCAGACAGGCAGAGAGATAGAGATAGTGAGAGATTTACTCATGCGCCTGTGGAGGCCATTAACTCCACATCCTGAAGCCATCCTAGACTCAGCAGTGCAGATGGAATCTGAAGGCAGTCTGTGGGAGAGCTCCCCGTTCTTTGCGGGAGGTCATTCTTGTTCTTTTCAGGCCTTCCCCTGATTTGACAAGGCCCGGCAATGTTCTGAAGGACATTCTCCTTTACTTGAAGGTCACCATTTAAATGTCAATTTTATCCAAAATATTCTCCAAGTGAACAGGCAAAATTAATCATCCCACATCCCTAGGCTTCCTCTCTTCCCTTCTGCGGGGCCTCACAAGTGAGTCCAGAGTAAGAATATCACACCCGGTACTCGCTTCAGATCCCTGCCTTCACCCTGTGTCCAGGCCACCTGCCACCCACCCCCACTCCCCCGCCCTCCCCCGCAATGCCTCCCCCTGTTCTATGCCAAACACACTGGCTGTGTTCCAAGTCTGCAAACTTTAGGAACCTGGTGTGGCCAGGACTCCTACTGATCCTTTGGGGGAAGGTCTCCCATGTTGGGACAGATGAGTCTTTCTCCCAGAGAGAAGCCACACCAGGGAAAAGGAGCTTGGAGTTTGGAGTAGAGTGCAGCCAAAAGCCAGCCTCAAGGTTAGCCACCCTCAGGAGGTGTCTCTGCTGCTATGCTAAGGGGCTGGGGGAGGGGAAACACGATGGGGCCCACGGGTTCTTCTGTCCCCTCAGAGGCAATGCCACCTCTCTCAGATGCTCCCTAAGAAGCAAGAACACTCTTTCCCAGTGCGTCCCAAGGAAACCTCAGATCAGGCTCTCAGCTCCCAGGCTGTCCGCCCTCCTTCTCCACAGGACCGCTGCTGTGCCTGTCAGACTCCACACCGGCCACACCGCAGACTTCTGAAATTCCAGTCTTTGAGCTCCGCTGGTTGTCAAAACTCTCATCAACCCATCTTGTTTTCCCAGTCAATGGCTTTGGGGAAGTGTTTGCCTTGTGCGATCCCCTGTGAGCTCCTCTCTCCCTCTGTCTTTCTATCGCTTCTCTCCACGACCAGGGCCGCTTCCCCTCTGCAGCACCTGCAGTACCCTTCTCCCCCAAATCACACCTCGGCAACCCCTACCCTCCATGATGACGTGGCCTCTTTTCTCCCTCTCATTATGTAGTTTGTACTGTCCATCCTCAGTTCTCTGTCTTGGGTGTTCAGGATGACTTGATGTTTATCTAGCTGTGTTTGAGGGATGAGGGAAGCCTTGGTCCTCCCACTACTCTACCCCCTTAGCTCTCCTCTCTTTGAAAAAAAAATTCTTGTTTAAGCAGTTAGAAGGCAAACTGTTGGGATTCCAGCAGTCAGCACCAACAGAAAACAGTGTTAATGTTATGAAAGAGTGCAGAGGTGGATTATCATGACCAAGAAAGAAGGCAATGAAATGTTCCATCTCCTCCATAGTCATGGTGATCTGGAGGGTTCTCCCTCCACCCTAAGGGTCAAAGCTCCCATTGGTTAAGGTGAACAGCAGATGGTGGAAAAACCATCCCACAGGAGGGACAGTGGGTGCAGGAGAGCACATGCCAGGGGCTCCTTGTAGCAACCTCAGCCTCTGAAAGATAGACAGGAGCTTGTTCAAGTGGCTGAGGAAATCCTGGGTCAGTCCTACTGCCCCCACCCCCCAGTCACTCCCTTTCTCAAAGACCTGTCCTCACTGATGGCCCAGCACCCCCTCCCCCACAGCTCCCAACCCTGGATCCAGAGCCTGAACACCTTCTTCCCTCATTAGCACAACACAGAGTCAGCTCCAGACCCCCTACCAAAAAGTGGGGCTCAAGACTAAAACGGGGGGGGGGGGGGGGGGAGGGTGGGGGCAGTCCTTAAGTGTCTACTTTCTCCTCAGGTCATGATCCCAGGGTCCTGGTATTGAGCCCTGCATCTCATCAGGCTCTCTGCTCAGTGGGAAGCCTGTTTCTCCCTCTCCCACTCCCCCTGCTTGTGTTTCCTCTTTTGCTGTAAGTCTGTCAAATAAATAAATAAAATCTTAAAAAAAAAAAAAAAGACTAAAACCAGGAATGAATCATCTTTCCATTTAATTACATCTTTTTTTTTTAACTTTTAAATTTTATTTATTTATTTGACACAGAGAGAGATCACAAGTAGGCAGAGAGAGAGAGAGAAGCAGGCTCCGCTGAGCAAAGAGCCCGATGCGGGGCTCGATCCCAGGATCCTGGGATCATGACCTGAGCCGAAGGCAGAGGCTTTAACCCACTGAGCCACCCAAGCGCCCCCCATTTAATTACATCTTGATCCACCTTTTGGATCAGAAGCCATAAAGGAGCAGCTGGGAGGCCTACCCAAAGAGAGGGACCTGGATCCTGGTTTCTGTAGCCTTGGGGAGGCTTTTAGACACAAATCCATCTTCCCTTGTCTTCAGCCTCTCCTCACCTTGGTAGCTGAACACAAGGTCTGAGTGTGACTGTCCTTGCCCGCCACACCTTTTCCTGGTCCGATCAGGTGATAGCATCCCATTCTAACAGCAGCTCAAGCCCCCTCCTGAGCCACTCTGAGGCATCTCTGCTCAAGGCAGGGGCAGTTCAGCTGGCTGGGGCTCTGGGCTCTGCAGGAGGCTAGCTGCCAGGTTCTGAGAGCACCAGGGCTGAGCCAGGTGTCCCAGGGGACCCTGGAGCTCTGGCCTTCAAATCTCATCCTGGAGAGTCTCTCCCAGGAGCCCTCAGTCTTAGCTGCCACCATCCAAGGAGAGCTGTGTGTTCTGCCTCCTCGAGGGAGAGCTGAGCGTGCTGCTGGCTGTGGGTGGTCCTGGGCTTTGCCCCGCCCCAGGAGCACATGGCTTTTACACCAGTGTTACTGGACCTAGCAACTCAGAGAAACTCAATGACTGTTCCATTTTTTTTATTTGAGAGAGAGAAGGAGAGAGAGAATGATAGGGTATGGGTAATGGGGAGTGTGACAGAGGGAGAGCGGGGAGCAGGCTGAGCACTGAGAACGAGGCAGGCAGAGGCCAAGATGGGAGCCTTGCCTCTCAGCATCCCAGGGTCCTCACCTGAGCAGAAGGCAGATACTTACTGGACTGAGCCACCGAGGTGCCCCAATAATGGCTTCCAATAAAAAAATCAGATTTTCTCATACCAGTCAGTAAACAAGATAACCTATTTATTAAGTCACTAATTGAACTGAATTGTGTAAATGTCAGAGGAATTGGCTTCCAATTTTAGGATAAATTTGATAAGCAAAAGTTTAATGAAAATTTTAAGCAACGTGACATTAAAGATTTGTCGTAATAAAAGATGGCTTATTTTAGGAAATAGTTCTGGCAGGACTTAGTTAATCTTGGAATTACATGAATGTATAAAAAGTTTCCTCTTGAGTTTTCTGGGTAAGATTCAGTTTCCAAGTAGTGGCTTTTTTTCCCCTTTCATATGCTCTGGTTATAAAATATAATATTTTAAGTTGACTGGATAGAATTTGAATTTTTAATATATTAAACTAATAGATATTGTGTTTCAAAAAAAGATAATACACAGTTCCATAATATTAACCATTGTCACTATGCTGCACATTAATCCCCAGAATTTATGAGTCTCATACCTGCAAGTTTGTATCTTTTACCACCTTTTCCCATTCCCACTGTCCTTTCAAGTAGAGTTTTCTTGATTATTTGTGAGATTTTCAAGCCTTTCATAGGCTTATTTGCCATGTACTGCAGCTTTGGAGAACCAGACTTGTTCCAATGGTTGTAAGAGTGCTTTAAATATTCTGGATACTGATCCTTTGTCCATGATAAAACATTTTTTTATTATTACTATTTTGTATTATGTTATGTTAGGCACCATACAGCACATCATTAGTTTTTGATGTAGTGTTCCATGATTCACTGTATGCATTTAACACCCAGTGCTCCAGGTGATATGTGCCCTCCTTAATACCCACCACCAGGTTCACCCATCCCCCACCCCCTCCCCATCTAAAACTCTCAGTTTCTCAGAGTCCACAGTCTCTATGGTTCATCTCCCCCTATGATTTCCACCTTCTTCATTCTTCCCTTCCTTCTTCTAATATTCTCCATATTATTCCTTATGCTCCACAAGTAAGTGAAACCATATGATAATTGACTCTCTCCGCTTGACTTATTTCACTCAGCATAATCTCCTCCAGTCCTGTCCATGTGTCTGATTTCCAACACGGAAGGAGAACTTGGGAAATATTCTTTGTTCAGAATTCTTGTTCAGTCAGTTAGAAGGCCAAGTACAGGAATCCCAACAGTTATCACTGTTAGGTCTGTTATTAAATGAAATGAGACTGAGACAAAGTGAACGCTACTTAAAGCTTTATTTATGATAAGTATTAGAAGTTAAACTGATTGGTCAGGGGAACGAGACTGAGACAAGGTGAAAGATGCAAAGCTCTATTCTATGCTAAGCATTAGAAGTCAGACTGACTGGCCAGGGGTGTCTCCAAAGAGAGTGACCCCTCCCAATCTTACAGGCTACCTTTTATTGGGTAAAACAGTAACCCATATTTTGGTATCTCAACCCATTGGGTTTGTGTGTCTCTTGCTGATTGGCTAGTTTCATCCGGTCTGGTGACGTGTTATTCAAGATTACTCCATACTAGGACAGTTACAAACAGTACTTTCTGGGAAGGCTTAGTCAGTTAACATATTCAATGTGAATAATAAGATCGTCGTCCTTCCCAAGATGGAGTCATTTAGGTTTGGGCAAGACCTTCTCACTGTTACAAACAGTACTTTGTACTGATTAGATGTCTCTATCTGCCCTGACTCGTCCTTGTATTCTGGGCTCTGTTATCAGGAACTAGCCGACTACATTTCACTGGTTTCCCAGACTTGTTTCTAATTAAGTTTCTCTGGGGGGGCAGGGTCAATTTAAGTTTTATTGCAGAAACAACAAAAATGGCTATTTACCCAAGATGGAGTTGCTCTGGCTAAATAGGTCCTTACAATCACCAGAGTATCCATGTTATGAAAAAGTGCAGAAGTGGGTCATCATGACCGAGAACGAAGGCAGGGAAATACTCCATCTCCACCATAATCATGATCTCCTGGAGGACTGGAGAATTCCGCCTTCACTACAAGGATCAAAGGTCCCATCGGTGGATATGGACAGCAGGTAGAAGCAACTCATCAGAAGGGAGAGCAGGTGTAGGAGAGCAGATCCTCAGGCCTTCTGTAGCAACTTCAGCCTCTAAAAGAGAAACAGGAGCTTGTTCCAGTGGCTATGACAATCTTGGGTCAGTCTTCTTGGGCTTCTCCCTCCCCAGTTACTGCCTGGCTCAAAGCCCAGCTCACACTGAGGGTCAAGTATCACCATACACTATCCGCCCCTCCCCCAACCCTGGGACACCCAACCCCTGGGTCCAGCAGCCTGACCAAACTCTTCCCTCATTACCATAAAACAGTCATCCAGGCCTTACTACTGAACACCTAGGTTCAAGAGTAAAGCCGCCAATGATTCATCTGTTCCTATGACATAGATCCTGGCCACCCTCTGGCCATGTGAGAAGGCCTAAGGGTGTGGCTGGGAGCCCTACCCAGAAAGGGACCTGGATCCTGGTTCCTGTAGCCTTGGGGAAGGTTACAGGCAAAGATCCATCTTCCCCTGTCTTCAGACTTTCCTCCCCTTGGTAGCTGAACACAAGGTCTGAGTGTGACTGTCCTTGCCCTGCCACACCTTTTCCTGGTCCAGTCAGGAGACAGAATCCCATTCTAACAGCAGCTCAGTGCCCCCTCCAGAGGCACTCTGAGGCACCTCTGCTCAAGGCAGAGGTAGTTCAGCTGGATGGGGCTCTGGGCTCTGCAGGAGGCTAGCTGCCAGGTTCTGAGAGCACCAGGGCTGAGCCAGGTGTCCCAGGGACCCTGGAGCTCTGGCCTTCGAAGCTCATCCTGGAGAGTCTCCCCCATGGGCCCTCTGGTTAGCTGCCACCACCCAAGCAGAGTAGCATGGGAGCAGAGCCCTGCAAGCCAGCCTTTGGTTGGGTGGGCAACGGCCTTCCCACCCCTTTTCTTTGGTTCAGACACAGGCCCCTCTCCTGGACGCAGCATGGAGAGGTCCCCATCCCTAGGGCACATCACGTGCGGCCACCTGCTGCTCTTCCCCAATCCAGAGTGTTGTCCATGCCTGGTGCTCCTACTGTCTGCACACCACCCCTTACTTGGGCGCCACCCAAGGTGAAAAGCTGGTCTGAGCCAGGCCTGATTTTGCTCAATCCCTTTAGCAAAAACAGGATGTAAAGTTTGGGGTCAGGGGAGCCCTGTGCTTTTCCAGCAGCCTTAGCAAGGCGATATCAGAGCTCAAGGAATAAGCTTGCCCAGGTAACAGCTATCAAGCATGTGAGAACTTGGTCCCGGCTCCTTCTATAGGTCAACTTGACGGGCCAAGGGACACCCCCCAGTAGCTGGGAAAACATTCTTTCTGGGTCTGTCTAGAGAGTGTTTCTGGAAGACATGAGCATTTGAATCAGTAGACTGAGTAAAGGAGACTGTCCTCATCGAATCCACAAGGGCCTGAATGGAACAAATGGAGGAGGAAAGGTGACTTTGCTCTCAGTTTGGCTGGGCCATCCTTCTCCTACCCTCAGTGTTGGTCATTAGCACTCCTGGTGTTTGGTTCTTTGGACCTGGACCTAGACTTACACCACAGATGCCTTGATTCTCGGGCCTTTGGGTTTGCGCTGGAAGCCCACCACCAGCTTCCCTGCTTCTCCAGCTCACAGACCCCCCAGTCGTGAGCCAATCCCTTGTAATAATTATCTACCTCAACCTCTACATCAACAGCTCCTGATGAGTCTCTTTCTTGGGAGAAGCTAATATAGTCCAACGCATCTGGTCTCATGTTCAGGTGAGAAGGTTCAAGTAAAAGGACAAGGGCTGGCCATTCGCCTTTCTCTGTGCTCACCCCAGGCCATCTGCCTCTCACTTCTGACTCAGTTCTGCCCACAGTACCTGTTACTCAAAGGACCATGCCTTGGACAACAAGGAGGATTGAGTGCGTGAGGACCACAAGGAGGACAGAAGTGATCGGCCTGATGGCGGCGTCTTTGACCAGAGCTACAGGCAGGCTTGTGGCCGTTGCTCCTGAAATGAAAACACAGTAGTGAGAGCCCTGATTAGGGGCCCCAAACCGGGGGCATGAGTCATTAGCTGCTGCTTCCCCACGTAATCCTACAGCCCAGATGTCTTCCTTCTGCCATGTTTGTGGCAGCCGCTGTGACTGGTCCTGGGGATGGAAGGTTCATGCAGATCATATAGCTAATGGGGGAAGCAAGGCTTTCCGTATAGACAGTCACTCGTGCTGTGACAGAAGAGGAGGGGACACGTATGGATGGTGACAGAGACATCTTGTCAGGAGCTGACATTTCACCTGGCACTGAAGGATTTCAAGAAAGAGACCAGGGGACACAAAAAACAACAATGAGGACCAGAAAAGGGAACAGTAAGAAGTAAATCTCTGGAAACAGAATGAGGCCTGCAGGTTGGGGCCAGGAAGAAATCCAGAGAGAAATAAAGGTATGTGCAGTAGGGAGAGATGCCAGGAGGTGAGCAGGGAAAGGAAGGACACTAGGACACACTAGTGGCCCTTGTACTCCCAAGCACAACTCATCATGTATGCATCACACACACACACACACACACACACACACACACACACACACTATGGCGGGGTCGGCCAATCTCTTCAAGAGAACCAGCACTCCATCCAGTCTTGTAGTTACCTGTGGTCTCCTGTGTCTCGTTGCTGTGCTCCCGCAGTTTCTGGAGCCATCTCTTACAGTCTCCGTTTGCGATCTTCATGAGGAGCTCGGTCAGCTCTCTGTCACCGTCCAACATGTCCTTAACCTGTTGGCCTCCAGGAGGAAACTGTATCCACTTTCTGTTCTCCGGGTCAAAGAGGCAGGTGAACTGCTCATTGAAGACAAACTGCCAGGATCTTCTGCTGTGTCCGTGGGCCCCACGCTCACACATGAGCCTGCCCTGCAGGGTGAGACAATCTGCCCCCGCCCCCACCAGGGGAAACAGTTCAGCCTCTGGTCTTGATCAATCCTTTGACCCACCCACTGCACACTCCTCAGCTCCCCTTCACCCTCCTGGTCCTGCTCTGGCCTCCTTGTCTGCCCTGGCTGCTGGGACCCACTTCGAAGTTTTACATGAACACCATAGCTCCCCAGCCGTGCCAAAATGTTCTCCTTCTGCCCTGGGCCTTTGGACTCACTGCTCTTAGTGAAAATCTCTGCTTTGATGTCCAGCAGTTTCTTTCTGAGCTCTTCCCCCAGGTCCTCCAGAGGTTCCATCTGTGTGTCCCAAAATGCTGTGTCCTTCAGCTTCATCCCCCAAGGACCAACAGATATGACCCGCTTGCTTCCACAGGCATAATAAAGAAACTCGTTTCCATTGACCTGGCCTTGAATCTCACACCATGGTTGTCCAGGCCTGGCCTGAGATGTGATGGAGAAATTGTAGGAAAGCAAGAGAGCATCTGGGAAGGAAAAACACAGGTGGAACTTGGTGCTGGAAGAAAAAGAGCAGCAGGCACCCCGCTGCCATCCAGGTGACAGCAATAGAATATGTGGAAGGAGGAGCAAGGATTGTCCCCACACAGCGGCTCCCCCAGTGTAGAGGCTGGCGCCCTTCCCCTTTTGGGATAGGATCAGGATACCTCTGGAAGTACACATATCCCCAGATGGGAACCTGGGCCTACCAGGCCAAACCATCAGTCACTCTACCCAGTGCACACACAGGCCAGCCTGGCCATAGCAGAGGAGGCCTGCATGTCAGGACTGTCAGGACGCAGGCCAGTGTCCTGGAGGAAGATGAGGGGCAGGGAGGGGGCTGCTCCTGAGGCGCTGGGGCAGGGTAGGGGCAGTGAGGATAGCATCCAAAGTCAGAGAAGGGAGAGTTCAGGAGATGGGTCGCAGGATTCCGTAGGGCCCAGCAGATGGCGCTAATGTGCTGCAAGGATGAGTCCAGGTAAAGTGAAGAAAGGCCTGTCCCGTGTTGCACTAACTAAATGACTAAGAATTTCCTGAGCAGAGACTAGAGGAAGGGATCACAAGGCTCAGAGAAATGCATAAGTCAGAATGATATAAAATATAAGAAAAAACAAAACAAAACAAAACTCCCCAAACAGAAAAACCCAAAAAGGTCCACAAAATATATCCAGGGGGAGCGCTGGAGGGGCGGGGGTGGGGACTCCTGGAGAAGTTGCTTCAGTGCCAGAGTCGCGGGGGTGTGCGGGGTCCAGACCCTGCGCGATCGCCCTGTCCTGTAGGCAGCCCGGGCCTCCAGGGCTGGGCTCCCGCTTCCCGAGGGGGCAGGCGGGGGCTGGAGGCGACAGCGGACTCCCCGCCGCGGCCTCTCCCCACCCTCGCCCCCGCTCCAGCACCCAGAGCCGGGCAGTCCGTGGTCGCCCAGGTCCCCTCTTTTCCACAAGGCGGCAAAGTCCCGGCGGACTCCGCGGAGCGGGAAAGGAGCCCGCGGGCGGCGGCGGCGGCTTGGCGGGGTTGGGGAAGTGGGGGGGCAGCCCAAGCCGGCGACAAGGGTCCCAAGATCCCGGGACTCACCTGTCCCTGCTCCGCCGCGCGTCGCGCCCACGACCAACCCGGCCGGCGCCGCCGTGATCCCGCGCGGCAGCCGCAGGAGAAACAGCAGGAACAGGAGCCCCGAGCGCCCCGTGAGCGTGGCGGCGGCCGTGGGCTCCATCGCGACCCCGAGCCGGGGTGGGGGGTGCCAGGTGAGGCGCGGAGCGGCTTCCGAAGGAACCCCGGTGGGAAGCAGAACGCGCTTGCTGGGCCGGGCGGGCTGCGCGGGAGGGCGCCTGTCTCCCGCCGAGAGGGACCAGACGCCAGTTGGCGACAGGAATTCACCCAACTTCAACTTCTTACATGTGTGACAGACGCCAGGGAACGCGCGCGGGCGGAAGCGGGAGAGGCAGAGGAAGCGGCGGAGGACCGAGCTAAAGGCGCAGATGCAGGACTCGCTGAGCCCGAGGCCGCGAAAGAATCCTGCTGGGGGCCCTGCGGTGGCCTGGGTTCGGGTCTCCGGGTGGGCGGGGCGCGGACGGGCGGGGCTCGGACCTGCCCTCGCAGCAAGGAGTACTTTCTGCCCTGGAAAACCGCTAGAGAGAGACACGTGGGCCTATGGGTGTGACAAGATAACTGGATTCTTTTTGAGCACTTGATGAATTTTACCCCCATCTTTTGTAAGAACCAAGTTTGGTGAGATAATTTATACACAATCCTCTCTTCTTTTTGCAGGCACCTAGCTTCAAGTCCTGTATCTTTGTAGGAGAAGCATATGGGCCTGTGGCCAACTTTTTTTTTTTTTTTTCTTTTGAGCATAACAGAATTCATTGTTTTTTGCACCACACCTAGTGCTCCAGGCAATACGTGCCCTCCTTAATACCCACTTTTAACGCACGTTCTCAGGCTCTGGAAGTAAAAGCAGAGGAATGCTATTCCTCCAGCTATGGAACCACTTATCAACCCGTAAATTCTACAGAGAATCCTATTTCCAAGCAGTGCTACCTTCAGGTTTGCAGAGGAGGAAAAAAATGAGTAATTTTTTTTTTTCAGTGACCACACTTCAGCTCTGAGACAAAGTGAGTGTTGGAGCAAGAGTACATCACTTTCACTCACGATCATCTCCCTATCCTATAAATTGCATAAAATCAGCCACATAATGCTAGACTTATTGTAAGTATGATAGATAATAAAGTACCCCATCCCCTTCAGTCACTGGAAACACTCTTTAGTTCTGGGCTTTGAGAACTAAATAGCCACATTGTAAACAACAGCACCTGGAGGAACCAAACTCAGCTGACTGAATCAGGTGTGACCCGATATGTGTAGGGCTCTACCAGAAGCTGGATGAACTGTTCTAGCCTGCATTTATTTATTTATTTATTTATGGAACATAGATTTATCTACTTTGGTTTCCTTTTACAAAGGAACTCAAGATATGTGGGTCTGTGGGTAAGCATGTCCTGTGTCAAACTGGAAAATGTACTATGAGAAGTCACGTGTTTCTAAAAATTGCGAAAAGAATTTAAAATCTGCCAATCAGCTAGGAATGCCAGGATAAGAGTGAACTACCGTTTACTTCTCAATTTCCACCAGAAATTTAGGTTTTTAAGGGTTAACAATTCTAGTATAGAAGCTTAATGAATAATTTTAAATAGTTTTAAAAGACATTTAAAGAATATACCTACACTGTGTGAATTGTAATAATACTTTGCCTCTTGAGGAGAAATCACTAATATTGTTTTCTTTTTCCTATTTTTTAAAATTTAAACTCAATTAAATGACATATAATGTCTTCCTGGCTTCCAAGGTAGAGGCTAGCGGTTCATGTCTCACATGAACAGAGCTGACTGCACCACGTGGCCTCCTCCCCCACAGTGTCCACCACCTAGTTTGTCCATCCTGCTCCCCCTCGCCCCTCCAGCAGCCCTCAGTTAATCTTCTGTGATTAAGAGTCTCTTATAGTTTATCTCCCTCTCTGGTTTCGTCTTCTTTTATTTCTCCCTCCCTTCTTCCATGATCCTCTGTTTTCTTTCTTAAATTCTATATATGAGTAAGGCCATGTGATACTTGTCTTCTCTGACTGACTTACTTCACTTAGCAGAATACCCTCTAGTTCCATGCTTCTTGTTGTAAATGTCAAGATTCCATATATTTTTTTTTTGACGGCTGAGTATATTATACCACATCTTCGTTATCCATTCACCTGTTGATGGACATCTGCGCTCTTTCCATAATTTGGCTATTGTGGACATTGTTGCCATAAACACTGGGGTGCACTTGCCCCATCCGTTCACTACATTTGTATCTTTGGGGTAAATCCCCAGTAGTGCAATTGCTGGGTCATAGGGTAGCCCTATTTTCAACTTTTTGAGGAACCTCCATACGGTTTTCCTCAGAGGCAGCACCAGTTTGCATTCCCACCAACAGTGTAAGAGGGTTGCTCTTTCTCCACATTGTCACCAACATCGGTCCTTTCCTGACTTGTTAATTTTAGCCATTCTGACTGGTGTGAGGTGGTATCTCATGGTGGTTTTGATTTGTATTTCCTTGATGCTGAGTGATGTTGAGCATTTTTTCCTGTGTCTGTTGGCCATTTGGATGTCTTCTTTGGAGACATGTCTGTTCATGTCTTCTGCTCATTTGTTGATTACATTGTTTGTTTTTGGGTGTTGAGGTGGTAAGTTCTTTATAGATTTTGGATTCTGGACCTTTATCTGTCATTTACAATATCTCCTCCAATTCTGTAGTGGTCTTTTGGTTTTGTTGACTGATCCTTTGCTATCCAAAAGCATTTTATGGGGTGCCTGGGTGGCTTAGTTGGTTAAGTGTCTGCCTTCTTCTCAGGTAATAATCCAAAGGTCCTGGGTTTGAGGCCTGCATGGGGCTCCCTGCTCAACGGAGAGTATGTTCTTCCCTCTCTCTCTGTCCCTCCTCCCTGCTTGTGCTCTCTCTCTGAAATAAATAAACACAATCTTTAAAACAACAATAACAACAAAACCTAGAGCTTTTTATTTTGAGGAAGTCCCAGTAGATCATATTTGCCTTTGATTCCCTTGCCTCTGGAGACATGTCTTATAAGAAGTTGTTGCGGGTGAGCTCATAGAGCTTGCTATCTATATTCTCCTCAAGGATTTTGATGGATTCCTGTCTCACATTTAGGTCTTTCATTGATTTTGAGGCTGTTTTTGTGTAGGGTGTTAGAAAATGGTTCAGTTTTGGGTTGCCTGGCTGGCTCAGTGGTTAAGCCTCTGCCTTAAGCTCACGTCATGATCTCAAGGTCCTGGGATCAAGCCCTGCATCGGGCTCTGTGCTTAATGGGAAGCCTGCTTCTCCTTTTCTCTCTGCCTGCCTCTCTGCCTACTTGTGGTCTCTCTCTGTCAAATAAATAAATAAAATCTTAAAAAGAAAACGGTCCAGTTTCATTTTTCTGCATGTGGCTGGTCAATATTCCAAACACCATTTGTTGAAGACACTGCCTCCCCCTCCCCATAGGATATTCTTTCCTGCTTTGTCAGGGATTAGTTGACCATAGAGTCGAAGGCCCATTTCTGAACTCTCTATTCTGTTCCATTGATCTATGTGTCTGTTTTTGTGCAGTACCATGCTGTGTTGAAGATGATAGCTTTGTAATAGAGCCTAAAGTCCAGAATGTGATGCCACCAGCTTTGATTTTCTTTGCCAACATTACCTTGGCTATTTGGAGTCTTTCCTCGTTCCATACAAACTTCAGGATTACTTGTTCCAGCTCTGTGAAAAACGCTGATAGTATTGTCATAGGGACTGCACTGAATGTGTAGATTGCTCTGGGTAGCACAGACACTTAACAATATTTGTTCTTGCAATCTGTGAGCATGGAATGTCTTTCCAACTCTTTGCGTCTTCCTCAATTTCTCTCATGAGTGTTCTGCAGTTTTGTATAGTTCTGTAGTTTGCTTCTTTGGTTAGGTTTATTCCTACATATCTTAGGGTTTTTTGTGCAACTATAAACAGGATCATCTTTTTTATTTCTGCTTCTTTTGTCTCATTGTTAGTGTATAGAAATACAACTGATTTCTATGCCTTGATTTTATATCCTGCCAGTTTGCTGAATTCCTGTATGAGTGCTATCAATTTTGGGGTGGGACCTTTTGGGTTTCCCATATAGAGTATTATGTCATCTGTGAAAACTAAGAGTTTGACTTTTCCTTTGGAAATTCAGATGGCTCCTTACTTCTTTTCATTGTCAATTACTGAGGCTACGACTTCTAGGACTATGTTGAACAACAGTGGTCAGAGTGGATATCCCTGCCTTGTTCCTGAGCTTAGGGGAAAAGCTCTCAGTTTTTGCACATTGAAAATGATATTCACTGTGGGCTTTCCATATATGGCTTTTATGGCATGGAGGTATGTTTCCTCTCTTCCTACACTGTGACGAGTTTTCATCAAGAAAGGATGCTGTGCCTTGTGAAATGCTTTTTCTGCATCTATTGAGAGGATTGTATGGATCTTGTCTTTTATTTTATGAAGGTAGTGTATCATGTTGCTTGGTGTGTGGATGTTGAACCACCCCTGTAGCCCAGAAATACCAACCACCTGGTCATGGTGAAAAATCCTTCTAATGTACTGCTGGATCCTATTGGCTGGTATCTCAGCTGTCACACTGATGTCCTCCCAGTTTTGGTGATGTCCCCTGATGCCGACATTTTAGGATGTATTTCCCCCACACCAGGACATTCATCTGGGTCACCACAGGATCATCTCCTAATAGGTCTCATGGTACCTGAGGGCCTCCTCATCCTTAGACTCTGCTTTGTATTGTTCCAGGAATGTCCAATACGGCCAAAGAGATCGACAGACTTGGGCATTTTCCATTTCCTGGATGTGCTGAAGATGAGGGTTAGAGTGTTTTATTTGCCTTGTTAGTGGATTAGCTTAATCTGTAAGTGTAGGTGAAGAGATTCAGATGTAGGAGGCCACTGGGAGAGTATGTTGTCCAGAAGTTCTCAATATATATTTGAAAGCGTTGTTGATCCTGTGTTTCGGCTCACCTTTGTGTCATTTTTTGACAAGAGTTCAGATTATTTAGTCTTAACTAGAAAGAAACAGAAATCTCCTAACACATTGTATATATTGTACCTCATTTGGATATCCTATGGCTAATTTTTTGCTATGACACATAGCACCACAGAAAACAATCGTACACCTCTATTGATTTTTGGTCCCCACATACTTCCGGCCTCGAATTAACACTGGGATTGCCATGCACTGGGATGAACACACCAACCGCTATCTGGATAGGGTGGACTATATGTTAAATGAGGGATTCCATTTAAACACCTACCAACGCAGAAGAGAACTCTTGTCATTCCATTTCCTGTCCACCATTTGCTATAGCTCTCTTTAAAATCTTGTCAGTTTGGGGTAGCTGGGTGGCTTAGTGGGTTAAAGCCTCTGCCTTCCACTCAGGTCATGATCCCAGGGTCCTGGGGGATTGAGCCCTGCATGGGGCTCTCTGCTCCGCAGGGAGCCTACTTCCTCCTCTCTCTCACCTGCCTCTCTGTATACTTGTGATCTCTGTCAAATAAATAAATAAATAAAATAGTTTTTTTAATCTTGTCAGTTTGATGCATGTATAAAGCAAGCCCCATTGTTCTTTGTGTTATATATATAGCCCGTTGTTATATATATATATATATATATATATATATATATATATATATATCCCATTGTTCTTTGTGTTGAAAACTTGGGATGTGTTCAGTGATTTCTGGGGCTGATTTACTGTCTGTGACTTGCTCTAAGCATTTTCACAGATCTTGGAGAGCCAGACTTACAGATATTTATTTGCAGGAGGAGCTCTTTGTATATTCTGGATACCAATCTTTTGCTCATGAACGAATAAATCAACTGTTAGAAGCAGATCTGTTTCTGCTGTGAAGACCCACTGTGCTCTGAAGGAGGTGAGTCGGTGGGGAGGGATGACAAGAGAGACAGTGGTGGGGGATCCAGGACACTCAGAAAGATTCTCAACTGCTTCATTTCCAGAACATTTGTTTGTATGTGGCCTGTCAGGATCATGTCTGAGACTGACAGATGGCTGCTGGAAAGCTGATTTCTGAGTGATCCTTCAATTCTCTATCTCCACAACAGATCTAACAGAATCACCACTTTTATTTACCCCGTACAGTGGAGGAAGAACACAATTCCATGAGTTCTCTTGCGATATAAAAGAAATTCTGAAGGCACTTGTGTGGCTCAGCCAGTTAAGTGTCTGCCTTCAGCTGAGGTCATGATCCCAAGGTCCTTGGATGGAGTCCCACAACAGCTTCCTGCTCAGTAGGGAGTCTGCTTTTCCCTCTCCCTCTGTCCCTCCCCCCAGCTTGATATGTCTCTTTCCCTCTCTCAAATAAACAATATCTTTGAAAAAAAATAAAAAATAATAATAAAATTCCAAATTAAGTATATTGTATAATAAAGATAATATTTATTTAAATATACGTTCCTGGACATAATTTACTAAAGACAACAATCACAATATGTCAATGAGCCTGTTTCTCAGTACACAGAAGAAAAAATCCCTGAGGATCTAGAGCTTCCATAAATATCTTTTTGGGGATACTGTCTGCAAGGACGTGGTCCTCTTACAGAGAAGAACCCGATATTGCAGAACCAAAGGACAAGAAGGAAAATGTTTTCTTTGTAGAGATTCCCCATTCAAGTGTTTAACACTTCAGTGCAGGAATTCCATCACTTAGCACTGGGAGAAAACAGCATAGAATATGCCAGTGCAAAGTGCTGAATGGGAGAGGCACGAAATGCAAGAAGGGACATGGGAGCTTCCCTGTCTTGCACCAGGTGGCTGGACTGAGGTTCTGGATTCGTAAACTTGGAAGTGCTGCTGGTCTAATGATGAACAACAGCTCATCCAAAGGCCCAGAGCCAGAGTGCTGAGCTGGTCCCCACGCTGAAGGGCTTCTTGGTAGACTTGGCAGCCTAAGAAAAGAACAGGTGTTTATTTCTGTGGCTGAGGAAATCCTGGGTCCCCTGTCCTGGGGCTGCCCTTCACCAGCACTACCCCCCCCCCCGAGCCCAGCCCTCGTCCAGGTGCATGCATTTCCCCCAGCCATGACCCCAGCCCTGGGCCCAGCCACCATTACAAACCTCCACCCTCCTGAACCAAGTCACGGAGTCAGCCCCAGGCCCTATTACCAATGGTCTGGGCTCAGGACCAAAGAAACCAGTGTGCTCACGTGACTCGGGTTCCCAGGCTCCCTCTCATAGCAGATCCTAAAGGACCTGCTGGGGGATCTGACAGAAGACAGGGGCCTGCACTTGACTCTAACCTTGGGGAACCCTGTGGAAAAGTCCTTCTTTTCCCTTCCCTTCCAGCCTCCTGGAGAGTAGCACACAGAGCTCTTAGTCTGATGATCCTGCCCCCATCCCACCCACTCCTGGTCCGGCTCACAGGGGAGCTCAGTTAGCCCATCCCCCAGGTCAGCTCTGCTCAAAGCAGGGGCTGCTCAGGGGCTCAGGATCTGAGGTCTGCAGGAAGCTGGCTGCCAGGGACGGCACCAGCCTCAGCCAAGGTTCCCACTGTTGCACAGAGAACTCCTAGTCCCATCCTAGTTCCATAATGCTTGGTCTCTACTGGGCATTTGCTGCCTCATATGTGAAGACCCAAGCCACGACGGGGGGAACACGGCACTACTGTCCAGCCTTTTGAGTGGGTCTGCAGAGGCCTTCCCACTCCCTCTACCTCGGATGAGACCCTGGGCCCCTGTCCTTGTAACTGCCAGGAGGGAGTCCCCTTCTCCTTGAGATGTCCCATGGAGCTGCCATGCTGATCTCTCTCAAAGGGGAGTACAGCCCATGCTGTGTGTCCCCGCTGTCCCCACACCACCCACCCACCACTCTCTCCAGTGGAGAACCGGTCAGAGCCAGGAATGACTTCCTTCAATCCCTTAAGCACCAACAGGCCTTAAGCAGTGGTCTTGGCCCCTCCGCTTTCCCAGTGGCCTTATTAGTGACTGAGGCCACATCAGAGCTCAGGGCTGAGCTTGTTGAAGCTGTTGCCAACATGTGAAATGAGATCTCATTCATCTAGTCCCACTGCCCTCTGAGAAGCTTCAGGCAGTGGGCAGAGGTGAGGCTGGGAATTCACTATTCCCTGTGCTCTCACCAGGCCATCTGCCCCTCCCTTCCGTCTCAATCTGCTCTCACTACCTGTGGATCTAATGGTCTCCGACAAGGATGCCCATTATGACCGCACAGCTGAGCAGCAGGGGGAAGATCCAGCTGTAGGGTCCGATGGCCGTGGCCTTGCAAGGGTCTGTACCTTGTTGCGTGGCTGGTGGCACTGAAATGAAAATACAAGAATAAGAGCCTAGGTCGGGAACCCAAACTCGGGGAAGCCTTAGCTCCTGTAGTTGCATCCTACCAATCAGTGTCTATCACTGTCCTTATGGCGGCTGCTGTGACCTGTCCCACAGGGGCTCCTCCCGCCAAAAGGGGAAGCAGGGTTTGCAATGTAAGCAGTCGCTCCTGCTGTGACAGACAGGAGGTGATGCAGGATAAGGATGGTGACAGCGACCACCTCTGAGGAGCTGACAGTCCAAGTGGCACTGAAGGATTTCTGGTAATACACCGGATGAAACGAAAAAGACAGTAATTCTCAGTAAAGGAACACAAGACCATCTCTGGAAACAGGCTGATGCTCCCCTGTTTGGGGCCAGCAAGAAATCCAAGAAATACCCAAACACAAAGGTGTATGCATTGAGGAAGTGATTTCAGGAGGTGAGACGGGAAAGGAAGAATTCTAGAACATTCCTGTAGCCATTATTCTGCCAAGAAGAATTTCCCATGGATGGATCAATTTCTCTCTCTCTCTACACACACACACACACACACACACAGACCGCCCACACTGTGGGTAGGTCGAGGTCATTTCAAGAGAACCAGCACTCCATCCAGTCCTCTGAGTTACCTGTGGTCTCCTGCATCTCATCCCAGTGCTCCCACACGTGCTGGAGCCAGCTCTTACAGTCTCCATTTGCGGTCTGCACAAGGAGCTTGGTCAGCTCTTTGTCATTGTCCAACATGACTCTGAACTGTTGGCCTCCAGGAGGAACCACTGTCCACTTTCTGTTTTCTGAGTCAAAGAGGTAGGTTAACTGTCCATTGAAGGCAAACTGCCAGGATCCTCTGGTGTGTCCGTCGGCCCCACGCACACACATGAGCCTGCCCTGCATGGTGAGACAATCTGCCCCCACCTCCCAGTGGAAACAGGTCAGCCTCTGGTCTTGACCAATCCTTTGCCCCACCTGCCGCGTACTCCTCAGCTCCCCTTTGGCCCTCCTGGTCCTGCTCTGGCCTCCTTACCTGGCACAGCTGCTGGGCCATGTCTTTGGGACCGTTTTGAAGTTTTACATGAAAACAATATCTCCCTAGCCCTGCCAAAGTGTTCTCCTTCTGCCCTGGGCCTTCAGACTCAATGATCTCAGTGAAAATCTCTGCTTTGATGTCCAGCAGTTTTTTTCTGAGCTCTTCCCCAGGTTTTCCAGAGGTTCCCTCTGTGTCCCCCAGAATACTGTGTCCTTCAGCTTCATCCCCCAAGGACCAGTGGGTTTGACTCGCTCGCTCCCATGCAAGTAAGAAGAAAACTCGTTTCCATTGACCTGACCTTGAATGTGAAATCTCGGTTGTCCAGGCCTAGGCTTAGATGTGATGGAGAAATTGTAGGAAAGCGAGAGAGCATCTGTGAAGGGAAGACAGAGGTGGAGGCTGGGGCTGGAAGAGAAAGAGCAACAGGCACCCCGCTGCCATCCAGGTGACAGCAATCGCATCCCTGGAGGGCTCACCTGGCAGAGTAAGGACTGTCCTGCAGTATGGCTCCCCATAGCCTTGGAGGCTGGCGCTCTTCCCCTGTTGGGATTGGATCAGGATGTCTTTGCTTGGCAGGAAGTCACACAGCCCCAGATAGGAGCCCACAGAGAATAATTGAGAAGAAGACTCCAGAACCACTCTGGGGACACTGTTTCTGCTCCCCGGTCTTACTGCTCACTTCCCAACACCCCTCTCCTACATCCCCACGTTTTGCCTCTGAACTCAAGGCTGCAGCATGCTGTAGGACAGACCGCAGGAAAAACCAGAGCAGGAGTCCAAGACAAATGGTGGAAACCCCAGTCGCGAGACACCCCAGGAAGCCATCTCAGTTGCAGTTCTACTAACCACAAGGTGCAAATTTACAGAAAATTTCCACTTGGGGCTTGACTCTGCCCTGGGACCCACCCTCTCCTGCCATATTTCCTGGAATTATGATGCTGCTAGTCTGCTCCGCTTCCTTTTTTCTTTTCTTTTTTTTTGGGGGGTGAGGGGGGCTGGTCATTTTTTTAAATTTTTCATAAACATATAATGTATTTTTATTCTCAGAGGTACAGGTCTGTGAATCGCCAGGTTTACACACTTCACAGCACTCACCATAGCACATACCCTCCCCAATGTCCACAACCCCACCACCCTCTCCTAAACCCCCTCCCCCCAGCAACCCTCAGTTTCTTTTGTGAGATTAAGAGTCACTTATGGTTTGTCTCCCTCCCAATCCCATCTTGTTTCATTCATTCTTCTCCTACCCCCTTAAACCCCCATGTTGCATCTCCACTTCCTCATATCAGGGAGATCATAAGATAGTTGTCTTTCTCTGATTGACTTATTTCACTAAGCATGATACCCTCTAGTTCCATCCACGACATCACAAATGGCAAGATTTCATTTCTTTTGATGGCTGCATAGTATCCCATTGTATACATATACCACATCTTCTTGATCCATTCATCTGTTGATGGACATCTAGGTTCTTTCCATAGTTTGGCTATTGTAGACATTGCTGCTATAAATATTCGGGTGCACATGCCCCTTAGGATCACTATGTTTGTATCTTTAGGGTAAATACCCCGTAGTGCAATTGCTGGGTCGTAGGATAGCTCTATTTACAACATTTTGAGGAACCTCCATGCTGTTTTCCAGAGTGGTTGCACCAGCTTGCATTTCCATCAACAGTGTAGGAGGGTTCCCCTTTCTCCACATCCTCGCCAGCATCTGTCATTTCCTGACTTGCTAATTTTAGCCATTCTGACTGGTGTGAGGTGATATCTCACTGTGGCTTTGATTTGTATTTCCCTGATGCCGAGTGATGTGGAGCACTTTTTCATGTGTCTGTTGGCCATCTGGATGTCTTCTTTGCAGAAATGTCTGTTCTTGTCCTCTGCCCATTTCTTGATTGGACTATTTGTTCTTTGGGTGTTGAGTTTGCTAAGTTCTTTATAGATTTTGGACACTAGCCCTTTATCTGATATGTCATTTGCAAATATCTTCTCCCATTCTGTCAGTTGTCTTTTGGTTTTGTTAACTGTTTCCTTTGCTGTGCAAAAGCTTTTAATCTTGATGAAATCCCAGTAGTTCATTTTTGCCCTTGCTTCCCTTGCTTTTGGCGATATTCCTAGGAAGACATTGCTGTGGCTGAGGTCGAAGAGGTTGCTGCCTGTGTTCTCCTCAAGGATTTTTTTTCTTTTTTTTTTTTCCTAAAGATTTTATTTATTTGACAGAGAGAGATCACAAGTAGGCAGAAAGGCAAGCAGAGAGAGAGGAAGGAGGAAGCAGGCTCCCTGCCGAGCAGAGACCCAATGCGGGACTCGATCCCAGAACCCTGAGATCATGACCCGAGCCGAAGGCAGAGGCTCAACCCACCAAGCCACCCAGGCACCCCTCCTCAAGGATTCTGATGGATTCCTTTCTCACATTGACGTCCTTTATCCATTTTGAGTCTATTTTAGTGTGTGGTGCAAGGAAATGGTCCAATTTAATTTTTCTTCAAGTAGCTGTCCAATTTTCCCAACACCATTTGTTGAAGAGACTGTCTTTTTTACATTGGATATTCTTTCCTGCTTTGTAGAAGATTAGTAGACCATAGAGTTGAGGGTCTATTTCTGGGCTCTCTATTCTGTACCATTGATCTATTTGTCTGTTTTTGTGCCAGTACCATGCTGTCTTGATGATGACAGCTTTGTAATAGAACTTGAAGTCCAGAATTGGGATGCCACCAACTTTGGCTTTCTTTTTCAATATCCCTTTGGCTATTCTAAGTCTTTTCTGGTTCCATATAAATTTTAGGGTTATTCGTTCCATTTCTTTGAAAAAAAATGGATGGTATTTTGATAGGAATTGCATTAAATATGTAGATTGCTTTAGGTAGCATAGACATTTTCACAATATTTGTTCTTCCAATCCAGGGGCATGGAACATTTTTCCATTTCTTTGTGTCTTCTTCAATTTCTTTCATGAGTACTTCATAGTTTTCTGAGTATAGATTCTTCGCCTCTTTGGTTAGGTTTATTCCTAGGTAACTTATGGTTTTGGGTGCAATTGTAAATGCGATTGACACCTTAATTTCTCTTTCTTCTGTCTTGTTGTTGGTGTAGAGAAATGCAACTGATTTCTGTGCATTGATTTTATATCCTGACACTTTACTGAATTCTTGTATAAGTTCTAGCAGTTTTGGAGTGGAGTCTTTTGGGTTTTCCACATAAAGTATCATATCATCTGCGAAGAGTGATAATTTGACTTCTTCTTTGCCGATTTGGATGCCTTTAATTTCCTTTTGTTGTCTGATTGCTGAGGCTAGGACCTCTAGTACTATGTTGAATAGCAGTGGTGATAATGGACATCCCTGCCGTGTTCCTGACCTTAGCGGAAAAGCTTTCAGTTTTTCTCCATTGAGAATGATATTTGTGGTGGGTTTTTCATAGATGGCTTTGATAATATTGAGGTATGTGCCCTCTATCCCTACACTTTGAAGAGTTTTGATCAGGAAGGGATACTGTACTTTTCAAATGCTTTTTCATCATCTATTGAGAGTATCATACGGTTCTTGTTCTTTCTTTTATTAACGTATTGTATCACATTTATTGATTTGCAGATGTTGAACCAACCTTGCAGTGCTAGGATAAATCCCACTTATTCATGGTGAATGATCCTTTTAATGTACTGTTAAATCCTATTGGCTAGTATTTTGGTGAGAATTTTCACATCTGTGTTCATCAAGTATATTGGTCTGTAGTTCTCTTTTTTGATGGGATCCTTATCTGGTTTTGGGATCAAGGTGATGTTGGCCTCATAAAATGAGTTCAGAAGTTTTCCTTCCATTTTTATTTTTTGGAACAGTTTCAGGAGAATAGGAATTAGTTCTTTAAACGTTTGGTAGATTTCCCCTGGGAAGCCGTCTGGCCCTGGGCTTTTCTTTGTTTGGAGATTTTTGATAACTATTTCAATCTCCTTACTGGTTATGGGTCTGTTCAGGTTTTCTATTTCTTCCTGGTTCAGTTGTGGTAGTTTATATGTCTCTAGAAATGCATCCATTTCTTCCATATTGTCAAATCTGTTTGTGTAGAGTTGCTCAAAATATGTTCTTATAATTGTTCGTATTTCTTTGGTGTTAGTTGTGATCTCTCCTCTTTTGTTCATGATTTTATTTATTTGGGTCCTTTCTCTTTTCTTTTTGATAAGTCTGGCCAGGGGTTTATCAATCTTATTACTTCTTTCAAAGAACCAGCTCCTAGTTTCATTGATTTGTTCTATTGTTTTTCTGGTTTCTATTTCATTGATTTCTGCTCTGATCTTTATGATTTCTCTTCTCCTGCTGGGTGTAGGGTTTCTTCTTGTTCTTTCTCCAGCTCCTTTAGGTGTAGGGTTAGGTTGTGTACTTAAGACCTTTCTTGATTCTTGAGAAAGTCTTGTATCGCTACATATTTTCCTCTCAGGACTGCCTTTTCTGTGTCCCACAGATTTTGAACCATTGTGTTTTCATTATCATTTGTTTTCATGAATTTTTTTAAAATATTCTTTAATTTCCTGGTTGACCCATTCATTCTTTAGAAGGATGCTGTTTAGTCTCCATGTATTTGGGTTCTTTCCAAATTTCCACTTGTGATTGAGTTCTAGCTTCAGAGCATTGTGGTCTGAAAATATGCAGGGAATGATCCCAATCTTTTGATACCAGTTGAGACCTGATTTAGGAACCAGGATGTGATCTATTCTGGAAAATGTTCCATGTACACCAGAGAAGAATGTGTATTCTGTTGCTTTGGGATGAAATGTTCTGAATATATCTGTGATGTCCATCTGGTCCAGTGTGTCATTTAAGGCCTCTATTTCCTTGTTGATCTTTTCCTTGGATGATCTGTCCATTTCAGTGAAGGGAGTGTTAAAGTCCCCTACTATTATTGTATTATTATTGATGTGTTTCTTTGATTTTGTTATTAATTGGTTTATATAGTTGGCTGCTCCCATATTAGGGGCATAGATATTTAAAATTGTTAGATCTTCTTGTTGGACAGATCCTTTGAGTATGATATAGTGTTCTTTCTCATCTCTTATTATAGTCTTTGGATTAAAATCTAATTGATCTGATATAAGGATTGCCACCCCTGCTTTCTTCTGATGTCCATTAGCATGGTAAATTGTTCTCCACCCCCTCACTTAAAATCTGGAGCTTTCTTTGAGTCTGGAATGAGTTTCTTATAGGCAACATATAAATGGGTTTTGTTTTTTATCCATTCTGTTACCCTGTGTCTTTTGATTGGGGCATTTAGCCCGTTAACATTCAGGGTAATGATTGAGAGATATGAATTTAGTGCCATTGTATTGCCTGTAAGGTAACTGTTACTGTATATTGTCTCTGTTCCTTTCTGATCTACTACTTTTAGGCTCTCTCTTTGCTTAGAGGACCCCTTTCAATATTTCCTGTAGAGCTGGTTTGGTGTTTGCAAATTCTTTCAGTTTTTGTGATAAACTATTTTCAATGATAGCCTACTGGATATAGTATTCTTGGCTGCATGTTTTTCTTGTTTAGTGCTCTGAATATATCATGCCAGTTCTTTCTGGCCTGCCAGGTCTCTGTGGAGAAGTCTGCTGCCAATCTAATATTTTTACCATTGTTTGTTACAGACTTATTTTCCCGGGCTGCTTTCAGGATTTTCTCTTTGTCGCTAGGACTTGTAAATTTTACTATTAGGTGACAGGTTCTGGACCTATTCTTGTTGATTTTGAGGGGGATTCTCTGCACCTCCTGGATTTTGATATACAAGCATCAAAATCAGGAGGTGCAGAGAACCCCCCTCAAAATCATTTATATGTTGGCAACATTTATATGTTGCCTATAAGTACATCCCTTTGCCATATTAGGGAAATTCTCTCCAATAATTCTCTCCAATATACCTTCTGCTCCCCTCTCTCTTTCTTCTTCTTCTAGAATCCCAATTATTCTAATGTTGTTTCGTCTTATGGTGTCACTTATCTCTCGAATTCTCCCCTCGTTGTCCAGTAGCTGTTTGTCCCTCTTTTGCTCAGCTCCTTTATTCTCTGTTATTTGGTCTTCTATATGACTAATTCTTTCTTCTGCCTCATTTATCCTAGCAGTGAGACACTCCATTTTTTATTGTACCTCATTAATAGCTTTTTTTTATTTCAACTTGGTTAGAGTTTAGTTCTTTTATTTCTCCAGAAAGGGCTTTTATATCTCCCAAGAGGGTTTCTCTAATATCTTCCATGCCATTTTCTAGCCCAGCTAGAACCTTGAGGATCATCATTCTGAACTCTGTATCTGACATTTTACCAATGTCTGTATTGATTAGGTCCCTAGCCTTCGGTACTGCCTCTTCTTCTTTTTTTTGTGGTGAGTTTTTCTGCCTTGTCATTTTGTCCAGATAAGAATATATGAAGGAGCAAGTAAAATACTAAAAGGGTGGCAAAGACCCCAGGGAAATATGCTTTAACCAAATCAGAAGAGACCCCAAATCGTAAGGGGGAGAAAGGGGATAAAAAGAGGTTCAGAAAAAAAAAGAAAGAATTAAAAAAAGAAAACAAAGAAAAAATATTTAAATATATATATATATATTAGATAAACTCGTTAAAAACATTAAAAATGAAAAGGGTAAAAGTTTAAAAAAATTGAGCAGAAGAAAAAAAATTAAAAAAATAAAATAAATTAAGTTAACTGCAAGACTAATGAATCATGGGGAGAAAGCCTGAGTTCAGTACTTTGCTTTCTCCTCCTCTGGAATTCCGCTGCTCTCCTTGGTATTGAACCTGCACTCCTTGGTAGGTGAACTTGGTCTCGGCTGGATTTCTTGTTGATCTTCTTGGGGAGGGGCCTGGTGTAGTGATTCTCAAGTGTCTTTGCCCCAGGCGGAATTGCACTGCCCTTACCAGGGGCCGGGCTGAGTAATCTGCTCGGGTTCACCTTCAGGAGGTTTTGTTCCTTGAACTCTCTCCGTAGAGTTCCGGAGGACAGGAATGAAGATGGCGGCCTCCAGTCTCTGGCCTGGAGGAGCCAAGTGCTCGGGGCCCTGCTCCTCAGTGCGCACTCAGAGAACAGTGCCCAATAACTCCCGTCTACCTGGCCTCCGGCTGCGCTCTGAGCTCACCCCAGGCTGCGACCAGTTCAAGGTAACCCCGAGCTGAGAGCTCACTCCTCGGCTCTGTCTCTGTAGCTGGCTTCCCCGTTCTAATACCTGCAAGCTCTGTGACACTCTGTGACACTTGTCATTTTGTCCAGATAAGAATATATGAAGGAGCAAGTAAAATACTAAAAGGGTGGCAAAGATCCTTCTGTGACCCTGCAGGACCTGGGGCCATGCTGACCCCGCATGGACTCACCCCGGTTTAGCCTCTGGAGCCATGTCCCTCAGTGGAACAGAGTTTTAAAAGTCCTGATTTTGTGCTCCGTTGCTCCACCGCTTGCTGGGAGCCAGCCCCTCCCCCTGGGGTCTATCTTCCCGTCGCTTTGGATTCACTTCTCCGCCAGTCCTACCTTTCAGAAAGTGGTTGATTTTCTGTTTCTAGAATTGCTATCTCCTGTTGCGTTTGTAGGTGTTTGCAGTGTTTAGATAAGCTATCTAGCTGATCTCCTGCTACCTGATGTGGTCTCAGCCTGCTTCTCCGCCATCTTGTCTCCTCCCCGCCTCTTTCACCCATTGTCCTGACCACCCTAATTTTCCCATCTTCATTTCCACCACCAGTATCCTCCCTTCTTGTGACCAACAGGTATAAGCTTCCAGTTATGAACTTAAAAAGTTATGCGGTGGCGCCTGTGTGTCTCAGTGGGTTAGGCCTTTGCCTTTGGGTCAGGTCATGATCTCAGGGTCCTGGAGACAGCAGGAGCCTGCCTCCCCCTGTCTCTCTGCCTGCTGCTCTATCTACTTCTGAGCTCTTTCTCTCTTTCAAATAAATAAATAAAATCTTTTTTAAAAAGTCATGTGGATATAGGGTACATGTTCCCTGTAGTTAAAGATTCTGTGTTATATATTTCAAAGTCACTGAGTGGATCTCGAAATGAGACTTATTATGCTGACCATTGCACAATATATACAAATATCCAACCACTAAATTGTACATCTGAAACTAATATAATGCTATGTATATCATATGTATATGTATATCATAATGTATATCAATCATATCTCAATAAAAAATAAATTGAAAAAGAAAAAATAATACAAAGCAGAATTTTCTTCCCTTCCCTTTCTGATGGCTGGAACACTGAGAGCAAGGCATCCTCAGAGCCATGTTCTGTCTTCTGGCTTCTGGGTGTTTCCTGCCATGCTTGGCATTTATTGGCTCTGGTCGGCTGCCCTCTAATGTCTATCTCTGTTGTCACAGGGACAGCTGCCCTCTCTGCCTCTGTGTATCCATCTGACTTCCTCCATGTTTGTCTCTGGTCCCTTCTTACAGGGACAACAGTCCTATAGGACAGTGTTTCACCCTAATGACCTCACATTCATGTGGATACAACTGCAAATGTCCTAAGTCAATATAAAATCACCTTCCCAACACCAGGAGTTAGGACTTCAGCATAACTTTTGGGGGACCACAATTCAGCCCATAACAAAAGTCATAGACTCTATCATCCCATGCTAACATGACCAAAAAAAGAATCATCCCTTTTTTCTTTACTTCTAAAATTTCTTATTGAGATATTAATGACATATAACAAATTATTTTGAGGTGTACATGAGTCAATATTTGTATATTATTAACTATATTTAGGCACCTTATTATACATTACATCTCATGACTTGTTTATTTTATAACTGGAAGTTGATACTTTCTGACCACAAGAAGGGATGATTTGGAAAGTGAGAATGAAGACAGAAAAGAGAGGTTGGGAGGAGAATGGGGTGAAGAAGGAAAGAAGAGCAGCAGAGACGATTGAAATATTTCAGGAAGTATGACCTGGCAGGAGTAAGCAGGTGGTTTGATGTTGGCTGGGGTCCCAGAGTGGCTGTGACAAGGTTTCCTCACAGCCTCCTCAAATTGCTGAGGAAAGTGTCTACCACACTCCTGCTGGGAGCAGTTAGGGAGAAACAGGGAGGCGAGAGGGGATGGGGTTAAGACTGTGGCAGGGGTGGAGAGGTGGTGGGAAACCATATGGGAGAAGTTACAAAACCCTGTTGATGGCTCCTGCCCAGTCATCAGTCTTCCCCAGCCTTGCTTGTGCCTTGGGTTGTTTTGTTGTTGTTGTTTTTGTTGTTGTTTTCAGTGACTTTGGCCTCTGGGCAAAAGGAAGATGGAAAAGATTTTTTCAACTTGAAAAAAATACTTCCAGGAGATGGGAGCCAGAGGATTGGACAGGGAGAGAGTGCCTGGTGGGAAGCAAGGCTTAAGAATTCCAAGCTGGAGAGTTTTTAAAAAGTCACCTGACTCCACACAGATTATTTGCCAGGTCAGGAGGGTGTGGGGGAAGGCAGAGGGCAGGCACACCTGTGGCTGACATTACTCCCTTTTGGGCGAGAACAGCACAGGCTCCCTGTGAGATGCCAACTGGAGGAGGAGTCCATCCAGGAACTACGAGGAGAGGGTCCAGGGTTCAATCCCAGGGAGAGGAGCTGTACTCAGAGCATATACAGTCTTCTTTCTGGATGACTTGGCCTCACCCCTGCAACACATTACCACCTAGCCAGCACTGCAACTGTCTACCAGCTGCTTCTGAAGGACGGGGAGCATGGGAAGGCCAGCAAGTCCATGAGCAATGGGTCCACTGCCACATTTCTTTTCTTGTAAAACAAGTTCCTTGATCAGAGCAGAAGGGTAGGGAAGACTGTGAGAGTGGGGGAAAGAATTATGTAGGTCCACGGATGGTAGTTTTGGCAAAATCATTGCAGGAAAAGAGGATAAATTAATATTTGTGGTAAGTATCTGTTTCAAAAAAGAGGAATGCTGTGCCTTACTGTTAAGAAAGTGGCCCAGGGTCATGAACCTGGCAGCAGGCTAGTCACCCTGGGGAACTGTGCCATATCAGGGCACCCTGTTGGTCTCTGTGGCTGGCAGGCTGGGCACTCAGCAGTGGGCATGGCCTGCTCAGCTTCCATGGACCTAGCAGCAACAGGACTGTGCTGCTAAGCCCGTGCCTGACATCCATTCCTGCCCCTTTGTTCTGAGCCCACTGGACAATGTGGGTTGTCCTGGGGATACCGGCTGACTGATAGCCCCAGAATGGTCATCCTAGCAAATTGATTCTTAAAAATCCTCCTCTTCTGAAGTCACCCTTTGAGGAGCATTCCTGTGGGACACAAATATCCTTCTATTCTCAGAGAATTCTATCCACATACCTTTCCCCTAAATTTCTGTCACAAGTTTCCAGTTGGATTTTCCAAGTCCCTGGCCATCCAGCCAAACCATTGAAATGGGCATCTACTTGCACAGGTGTGCATTTCTCCTTCCCCAGCAAAGTGTACCACCTGGGGTACCACTCAGCATTGTGCCCACTGAGAACATTTCCTTATACACTGTCTTTTGGGAATAGTCTGGAGAAGGGCTATAATGCTGCAGCTGTTCCCTTTCAGGCAGGACCTAAGGATCCTACAGAAGCATCTGGAAACCAGTCACCAGTCCTCTCTTCCTCTGTTTGGAGCTTCCCATAAGGCCTAGGTACAGGCTGGGAGAAGGAGGCTGTGGGGTAGAAGTGGGGACCACAAGCATTCAGGCAACTTCTTCGGGGAACTTGCTTGTGCCCTGGGGCCTGATCAGGCCAGATCATGTACCTACCGCTTCCATCTGATGACAGAGGGCTGCTGTGTTTACCACCCTCAGGTGATGGGCCAGAAAGCTCATGAGGAGCAGATCATGTCACCTGGGGGCTTGGCAGCCCAAGGTCAGTGTTCAGTCCCCATATAGGCCCCAGGCAGGCCAAGACTGGCTTTTCAAAAAGAGAGTAGTTATATATAGGTGATGGCAGGGCCTTACTCCACATCCTAAGAGGCCTATACTGTGCCTTACTCCTAGAGGCTTGCTGAAGTTTCCAGTGTCCTCTTTACTTGGACTAAGATGTGCATTGTAGCCATGTCAATATCCTGGATGTGATATTGCACCACAGTATCTGTAATTTGTTTCCCTTGGGAGAAATGAGAAAAAGAATACCTAGAACATCTCTATATTATTTCTGAGAACTGTCTATAGATTCATTGTATAGTTATCTCAAACTATAAATTTAATTGAAAAGTTTTTAAGCTACATAAAACCTGTTCCAATACGAAAAATGAAGAAAAAAATCTGTAGAAACCAATAACATCCGTATTTACCACTGATACTTCAGGCACCTTTACATCTGCTGGAATGTATGCTGGTGGCAGAGCGGCCCATACACCACCTTGGATTTGTTATGGAACATTCTCTGGGTCTGGACCTAGAATGCTAAGAATTCTATGAACTACCCCTTTTGTACATGGGGTAGATAGAGAAAATATATGTTAGGAAGTACAGAATGGATGGATGGATGAATGGATGGATGCATGGATGGACAGATGGACTATTAGTGGGATGTCTTGTGAATTTCTCTGTGCAGCATCTATGACTCCAGATATTCCCTACCTGGTCTCCTGACACCTCCCTTTGCTGTAAGATCTTCTTCCACAATGATTCATGGTCCAGTCATCCTGATCTCATTCAAGATTTTTGACTCAGAGATGCCTGTAAGCTCTTTAGTTTGTCTTCATTCTTTCCCCAGAGATCACACTCCCCATCATCCCATCGGGCTAAATATTATATTCCCCCAGGATTTATCTCCCATGAAGTCTTCACTTCTCTCCTGGAGAGAATCAAGCATGGCTTCTTTTGTGTTTAATGTCTCTGACCATTGTGGTCAAACAAGTGGTATGTTGGCCTCCCTCAGTAGAAATATTAGTTCCTTTAGGTTATGGAGAACCGAGTACATCCTACTAAAACAAAGTAAATGTATTCATTTTAAGGTGTTTTTTTGTTTGTCTGTTTGTTTGTTTGTTTTGGGGAAAAAAATATGTAAACCAAATACACTGATTGCCATGAGGAGAGGCTTGTGATATGGAATTGCACTGAAACTGTGAATTTAGACATTCTCTAACTCTGAAAGTAGGGAGAGTCTGAGGTGTGCAGAGACTCGGTTGAACCGAGCCGCAAGTGGAGTTTCCCTAGGTCCTTAGAAAAAAAAGAGAGGATTCTCTCCTGAAGACCCAAGGATTTTGTGAAGACCAGAGAGTTCAACTCAGCTCAGTAGTAATCAATACAATGGGCAAATTTTTTTTCACTTTCTCTTTCTCCCCTGGACAACAGGGAGCTAGCTGTCTCTCAGCACGGACCCTGGGAATTGCCAGATCGTTCTATTGGCGGCACTCTCTATTGATTCCTATACTATCCTACTGGTTCAGGATACATGGAAAAATTATTTCCTTTTATTAATTCTATTCTGTTCTATTCTTTTCTATTCTATTTTTTAATATGCAGTTATTTCCCCCAAAAGTTAGTGGCTTAGAACAGCAATAACCATTTATTATCTCCCACAGTTTCTGTGGGTCAAGAATTCAGGAGCAGGACCACAGGCAGGTTCTGGCTCAGTGTTCCCCATTAAGCTGCAGTCAAGTGTTAACTGAGGTCACTCCCATCAGAGGGTTTGACTGGGGCAACAGATGGGGCTATAGGGCATATAGGTTGGATAGTGCTTCTAAGCTGGATCCCTTCTATGGCTGTTGGCATGAGACCTCAGCTTCTCATGACAAGGAATTCCCTATAGGGCTACTTGAAGAAAATGACAGTTGGGGGTCCCTGGGTGCCTCAGTCAGTTAACCATCTGCCATAGGCTCAGGCCAGGTTCCCAAGAGCCCTGTGTCATGCTCTCTGCTCAGCATGGAGTCTGCTTCTCCTTCTCCCTCTGCCCCTCCCCCTGCTAGTGCTTTCTCATTCTCTCTCTTGCTGTCTCTCTCAAATAAATAAAATCTTAAAAAAAAAAAAAAAAGTCACAGCAGTTGGCTTTCCCCAGAGTGAGAGAACCTAGAGAGAAAGGTGGAAACCTCAATGTCTTTTGTGACTTGACTTGAAAGTCATGTTTCAGTATTTGCATTCTATCCTGACAGCTGAATCCATCATCCCTGTTCATTGTGGCTGGGGATTACACGGGGCATGAGTACCGGGAGGCCAGGATCACTGAGAGCCATTTTGTAGGTAGGCTGTCACCATTCTTTTACTTGGGTCATCCTTGTCTTCACAGGGCTGCCCCTGTGGACAGAGGGGGACAGTACACAACAGGAGTGGGAGTCAGACTCATTTGGATGGCACTGGGATTGAGGAAAACACAAGGAAATATTTTTCCCATGTACCCAGAACAAGTAGGATAAGACAGGGGATAAATGGAGAGTGCCTTCAATATTCACTGCACAAGCTGGCAATGACCAGGGTCCTAGAGAAATGACCTGTGGCCCATCAGAGAAACAAATTGAAACAATGACTGCCCATTTTTTTAAGCTTTGGTTTATTAATGGGAGAGAGAGAACACAAGTTGGGTGAAGGGCAGATGGAGATGCATAATCCCTGCTGAGCATGGAGCCTGAAGCAGGACTCAATCTCAGGACTCCAGAATCATAACCTGAGCCAAAGGTAGATTCTTAATTCACTGAGCCACCCAGGAAACTGTCTGCTCATTGTTTTAATTATTACTGAGCTTAGCTGAGCTGAGCTGAACTCTGGTCTTCACATGATCCTCAGGTTTTCAGGAGAGAAACCTGCACTTGTTGAAGTACCTAAGGGCTTAGGCTCTTAGGCTAGGCTCTCCCCAGTCTCTGCACACCTCAGACCTTCCCCTATTATCAGAGTTAGAGAATGCCACAATTCATAGTTTCAGTGCAATTCAATATCATAATTCACAGAGTTTTGTACTTGGAAGTGGAACTAACTGTGCAGGTGGCTTTGCAAATGGAAAGTAGGTGGATGCTGGGAGCACATTGATCTAAGAGTCAGGGAAAGCCTGAAGAGCTTTGAAGAAACTGTCACAGGAGCCTCATCACATCTGAGGAAGTTGCCAGTAGGGAATCCAAAGAAAAGTGAAACACCAGGGCTCTTCTCTCCCCTTCAGAGCCAAGGTTGTCCAAGACATGAAATTTCAGAGGAAAGAGTGGGAACTCTTATATATAGTTAGTTACAGATCAAAAGGAGACTTGGTTAGAAAGGACGGGCAGGGGAGTGGGTGCTCAGGAGAGCAGAGACTTCATTAGGGCCATCGATTGTAGGCTTGAGAGACATCCAGTGAAGGCTTTTGTCAACTCCTTAACACCAAGGTGAGGTTATCCTCAGCACCTGCTACGTCCAATGTAATTCCATACATCAATTCTGTAAACACTCACTGAACATCTAGAATGTTTAAGATCTTCTCCTAGAGAGAAAAGTCAAGGCAACAAGAATGTTCTGTGTCCTCTTAGGAAGAGAGCTAAGAAAACTAATGAACCTAGGGTGAGAGCCAGCTAGATGTCCAGGCACCTAGAACACTGGTTGGTATTCTAACAGTTGGCAGAACTCATAGAAATTAGAAGAGAGCAAATTAGTTCATCAGCAGCAGATCCTGCATCCCCAGGGACTGCGACTTGGAACCTGCTCTGCCAGCGGTCAAGGGGAAACTTATTTGGGCTCTGCAGCCAGACTGAGGCTTCTCTCTGAGAGGGAGGTCAGGGTGCGGTTTGTTTTCTTCTAAAACTACAAAACCATCAAAAGCGGTCAAGGTGAGAGGGAAAAAAAAGTGAACAAACATAAAAACCACCAGAGAACAAAAGACTGAAAAAACCAGTTTCCTCAGAGCCCACCCCCTTGAGGGGGGCGGGGGACTTAACTCAGGGTACATCGTTGACTGACAACCCACATGGCAGGCCCCTCCCCCAGAAAAACCAACCAAGAAAGGAAAAAAAAAAGACTACAAGAGAACAACTACCACTACTTCATAGGACAACTTTTATTTTTAATTCGTTCCCACTATTCTGATTCATTTTTTATATAGATAATTTTTTAATCTATTTACCATCACAGTGAGATGTCCAGTACACCAAATTCCATAATAACCTTCTAGCTGAACTTTTTGATACACACACCTGTGTTTTTCTTTTGGATTTCTTTTTTTTATTATTTTTTTTTAAATTTTAGTTTAGTTTAGTCTAGTTTATTCCTTTTTATTTTTATTTTCTAATATTCATATAGAGTTAAACTTCAAAGTAATCCTCTTTCCCCAATCAATGCTACCCCTATAGGTAAACCAATTTTTAATCCCCCTTTATCTTGGGAAAGGTGAGTCATTTAACAAAGATATCAAGATACATCCAGGAAGAATCAAAACAACCCTCCTTGCCCACACTGAGAATTTATAACCACTCTCCCATCTTTTTCTTCCACCATTGTTTCTGTATTTTTGTGTTTGTCCTGATAGTATATAAATCTTACACTTGGGGTTCTTTTTGATGAGGTTCTTCCTTTATTTGCATATATATTTTTTTCTCTTGTCATATACTTTTATCAGTCTTTGTGTTTGTCTGTTTTTGTTTGTATACTTCATAAATCTCACCTTGGGGCCCATTTGGGCTGAACCTTCTCTTTCATCTTCCCTTTCTTTCCTGTCTCTCTCTCTCTCTCTTTTTCTTTTTTTCTTTTTCTTTTCTTTTGTCTCTCATATGGGTGGGGAATCCTGATTACTCAGAAATGTTCCAGGGTGCATCTTGACTGCACCACAGTCGATACATCCAGCTACATCTGTATCTGGAATAAATAAATAAATCTCTCACCAAAATGACTAGGAAGGGAAATGCCCAACAGAAGAAAAATACACAGGATGGACTTTCAGCAACAGAGCTAACGCCTATCAACATAGACAATATGTTGGAAAGAAAATTCAGGCTAACAATTATCCAGGCAATAGCTAGGGTGGAGAAAGCCATGGATGACCAAACGGAATTGATTAGGGCCGAGCTGAAAGCAACCAGACAGGATGTTCACAATGTTAGGGCGGAGTTAAAAGCTACCAGGGCTGAGGTTCACAATGCTCTCAATGTGTTCCAATCTAATCTAAATTGTCTCAAAGCTAGGGTAACTGAGACAGAAGACAGAATTAGTGATCTGGAGGACAAACAGATAGAGAGAAAGGATCAGGAGGAAGCCTGGAACAAACAGCTTAGAAACCACAAAAACAGAATCAGGGAAATAAATGATGCCATGAAACATTCCAACGTCAGAATTATTGGAATCCCTGAAGGGGAAGAGAAAGAAAGAAGTCTAGAAGATATAGTGGAACAAGTCCTTCATGAAAATTTTCCCAATCTCGCGAATGGAACCAGAGTTCATGTACTAGAGGCCGAAAGGTCTCCACCCAAGATTATACATTCCAAAAAAAACATCAAGGCACCTGATAGTCAAATTGAGGAATCATAATTGTAGGTATAATCTCTTTAAAGCTGCTAGGACAAAGAGGCTCCTTACCTACAGAGGAAAGCCCATCAGAATAACGTCAGACCTGTCCACAGAGACCTGGAAAGCCAGAAAGGGCTGGCAAGATATATTCAGGGCACTAAATGAGAAAAACTATGCAGCCAAGAACACTTTATCCAGCAAGACTGCCATTCAAAATGGATGGAGAGATAAATAGTTTCCAAGACTGGCAAGGCTTAAAAGACTATACAACCACCAAGCCAACACTGCAGGAAATATTAAGGGAGGTTCTATAAAAGAGGAAAAATACTAAGAATAGCATTGAACAGAAATAAAGAGACAATCTACAGAAAGAAAAGGCTTCAATGGTAACACGATGTCAATAAAAACATATCTATCAATAATCACTCTCAATGTGAATGGCCTAAATGCGCCCATAAAATGGCACAGGGTTGGGGCGCCTGGGTGGCTCAATGGTTTGGGCTGCTGCCTTCGGCTCGGGTCATGATCTCTGGATCCTGGGATCAAGCCCCACATCGGGCTCTCTGCTCAGCGGGGAGCCTGCCTCCCCCTCTCTCTGTCTGCCTCTCTACCTACTTGTGATCTGTCTCTCTCTGTTACATAAATAAATAAATAAAACAATTTTAAAAGATTAAAAATAGAATTACCATAAGACCTACCACTCCCACTTCTGGGTATTTATCCAAAAAAATTGAAATCAGGATCTTGAAGAGATATTAACACCCTATATTCATTGCCGCACTTCGCACAATAGCCAAGATGTGGATACAACATAAAAGGCAGTTGACCAATTAATAGATTTTTTAAAATGTGGTATATACATACAATGGCATACTTTTAAGAAAGGGACATTCTGCAATGGGAAACAACATGGTTGAACCCAGACACAGAAAAACAAATACTGCAGGATTCTTCCTAGATGAGGTATCTAAAATATTCAAATTTATAGAACTGAAGTGGGGAATGATGGCTTCAGGGAGGAGGAAACGGGGAGTTATTAACCCATGGACATGAAGTTTCAGTCAAGCGAGATGAATGAGCTTTAGAGGTCTGTGGTACAACATTGCACCAGTCATCAACAATAATATATTGTCCACTTATAAATGTGTTAAGAGGGCGGATCTCATGGTAAGGATTCTGATCCCAATTTTTAAAAAGCTTGAAAGAAACAGGTCTGTTTGATGTAAAACTAAGAACATTCACTTTCCAAATATCTCTCCTCTGAACTTTTTACATCTTTTTTTATTTTTCTCATGTCATGGAAATTCTTATCTGTTCCTCCTGTCCTCAACAAACCCAGAAAGCTCTACTCCTTTGCAAAATTCCTTCTCGCAATGAAGAAAATATTTTGACAGCCTTACCCTTCTCTTGTGCAGAGGGGTTGCCTCCTGGCCTCTGCCCTCTCCTGCGGAGGTCCCATCTCCTTCCTCTTTGCCATTTTCATTTCTCGAGCAGCATGTTCTTTTACATGTGGGAATGATGTCACCCAAGTCAGAAGCACTTTAACACAGAGGAAGGGGCAGACCTTAGTTATATACTCGCCTCTGATCATTGGTTTTTATAATGGCAGGTTTCATTAGAAGGTCTGGCCGTCAGCAGCATCATCTCATTCATCCTTGTGAACTCTCCTGAGCGGAGGCAGGTGTCAAATGTTAGAGTCGGTTTTAGAGAGGAGGGGAGCAAGGTCGGAGGAAATTTACCATAGTCACGTGCTGCCGGTGGAGCACAGCAAGGTCAGGAATAGTACCTAAACCTTGACTTTTGTATGGCTGACCGCTCAGACCATGCCCTGAAACAGAACACGGTCATCATCCTTGCGTATCAGCATTTTGACGAGCTTTAGACTTCAGATGGCGCCATCTAGTGGTGGGAAGAGAAATCTCATGACAGAGGCCAAACCTGTTTCAAAAAAGGCTTGTCATCAGGCCTTACATTTTGTATAAAAAAGAGACGACAGGTTAATTCTAAAGCCATATTCTGGCAACGTTAAAATGTATCCATTTTAAAAATATGGTTTAATCACATACAAGTCTATTTTTGTATTGATTGCCCCGAAGTACTTCAAACGTTAAAGAAGATGTGTAATTTATAAAGGTTGTCAACATTATTATAATGATGTTAAAAAACTATTAGTAATACAGCACCTTTCCTTAGAAAAGCTCAAAGTAATTGCCACCTATTATTTTTTTTCCCTTTCAAGATTCTTGTGAAGTAAAAACGATAGCCATCATTAGCCTCATTTTACTGATGACATAATTGAGTCTTAGAATATTTCATCATAGCTACATAGTCCAAAAAGCCTGCTGAGAATTTAATTTTTCAGATCTTTTTCCCGTGTTTTTCCCAAATTAATTGTTTCTTTAAAATGTACCTGTGGGCTACAGTACACTTTACACTTTACACCTTACACTTGCGTGACTTTACACCTCGTGTGACTTTACACTTCGCGTGACTCAGTTGGTTAAGTGTCTACCTTCTGCTCAGGTCATGATCCCGGGGTCCTGGGACCGAGCCCCATGTCTCAGGCTCTCTGCTGAGTGGGGAGCCTGCTTCTCCCTCTCCCTCTGCCTGCACTCCCCCTACTAGTGTGTGCTCTCTCTCTCCGTCAAATAAGTAAATAAAGTCTTTTTTAAAAAGAATATTAAAATATACTTTTAAACATTTTCTCCTGTTATGATCACTGTTCTGAGAAAACTGAAAATGTGGAATTTGCAGTAGAGTCACCGTAGTATTGAAACACTGGAGAGTTTAAATATAATCTAAAACATAAATCTTTCAGTTTATAATAAAAACAAGTATTATCCAAAGAAGAACTTGAATGGCAGAAGGGTTATTTTTTAATGGGATGACCATTTTTATTTCAATAACTTGGTCCATTTAAAATTAGAGTTGAGGCTACACAGCAGGATTCCAGCAAATCATACCGGCCTTATTTCTTCCTTTGTCTTGTTCCGATCTGAACACACAAACTACCATGGCTGGATTGATGTAGATAATTTGAATATTTTGAAACCTAAAACTCCCGAGTCACTTCAGAATTGTGGCAGCTGCAGAGCCACAGAATTACAATCTCCAATACAGATTTGTACCCAAAGCTCTGATTTTATGCTTCTGCAAGAACATCCAAATTAGACATTTTCAGAGGAGTGTGCCATGGCTTGGAAGGTAGACCAGGGAGGACGCCATCAAGAGAAAGAAACCGCACGATCATTTCAATCAAGAAGTTTAATAGAAAGCATTATTAATTATTTCTATGGAACTAGCTACTAAGAAAGGGGGAAAATGCTAAAGAATTTCCTTGTGCTGAGAGAAAGTGCCCAAAGAAATACCACAGTTTGAAGAGGAACCCTCTTCCCACGGTTGGGGTTCAGAGACACGGGATTGAGCCCACGGGTGCTGGAGACGGACTCTGGGTTGTCAGGCTGAGATGGGGCTTAGGGAATTATGGATCAAAACGGTAAACCGCAACCCCCCACAGGGGTGTGAGTGGGCTGGGGCTGGCCATGAGGGAACCACGGAAAGGGAGCCAGAACTCAGAAGGGAGGGCCACTGGGTGTCCCAGGCCCAGCCGGTCACCATTTCCAGCAGGAAGTCAGCCAGGAAAAGTCACTCCAGGGCCAGGAAGAGGAGTCTGTCCTCCTGCCGTATCCCCACAGAACCCTCTACTGCCTAAGGAGAAATGTGTGCAAGGTCTACAACCGGCCTCACTAGCAAGACAAGGAAGAGTAGGTTTGGAGCCGCAGGGCGAACATCGGACACCCAGCTCAGAAGGCCTGTGTCGGTGTGATTGTCACGAACAGTTCCGTGGCCATTGTTTTGACTTCGGTGGTCTCGTGTTTGACCCTGTCCATACTGCGGGGTCCAGGAACTACTCTCCCCCCTCAGCGCGGTCCGCTCACGCTGCCTGGGGGATGCCAGATGAGAGGAAGAAAAGAAGGCTGCCTTCTTCTCTTAGCAGGGTGCTGTCAAGTCCTTCCCAACCACTGCAAACTCCTGACATAAAAAGCGCCCGTTACACGCTGACATTTGTTAAATCCAGCCACTGCCTCTTCCCAGATTTCTCTACAACCAAATCTCTTCTGTCTCCCGTGCTATTAAATCTCTCCTCTCTTTCATGACTGTCCAAAGTGCCATTGAGTGATGTCATGGGCCGCGAACCTCAGAATAGGACTGGCTCACCACCTGTGCTCTCTTCCCTGAAGTCCAAAGGAGCGAGAGGAAGGCACCATGGTACATTAGCACCTCAGCGGCCGCCCCGTGGAAGGTAGAGCGGGGCCTAGACTCACCATCTGGGCGAGGGGCTCCTACGCTTGAAATGGACCAGGTCTGTTTTCTGAAATGTGCCAAAGGGTGAAACTTAGTATTCTTTGTAGGAGGCAGGAGTTGACAAGTCTGTGAGTTAGCAAACATGACCAAACAACTTCAGAAACATGAGGGAACCCATGATTATTACCCTTACTGAGAACATTTTTATTGTGAAAAAGAGTAACGCGAGTCTGCCTTTTAGCTTAATGTGTCCGTCTGTGAATAGAATTTTGCCGGGTTTGGGGCCTGCTGATCTTTCAAGAAGTTGCAGCTGACCAGCTTTTTTCTTTGTTTTCTTTGTTTTCTTTCTTTCTTTCTTTCTTTTTTTTTTTTTTTTTTTTTGGAATATATTTCTTTTCTCCATCTAACTAACTACAACCAAAGTATTATACAAAGAAGGGAAATAGTACAGAATTTTCTTGAGTTTCTTTGATTTGACCCTGGAGTGAAGTTATCTCTCATTTCTGGGAAATCTCATTGCCCTGTCCCATCTGTAAGCTTTTCAAAAGGAGGGATAATGTCAAACGTTCTTGGGGTTTGGCCCACAGGGCCATGGCAAGCCAGAACAAAAAATTTGGAAAATATTTGTAGGTCTTTTCCCTCAAGGACAGGATGTTGCTCCTCCTCTTCTGTCCAGCAGAGGGCAGTGGTCCACATGCATCCTCAAATTAAAGCCGCCTACCCCTCCCGTGCTGGCTCCCACCACCTGCAGAAACTCTTATTTCAAGCAGTGCTTATTATATTGAAAATCCAGCGCTTCAAACGTGTCTGTTGGCTCGCAACAGCCGATCTGCAATAACACTATTGAACCGAACGAAATAGGATCCCAGACAGGAAAAGAGCTGATTCTTATTAAATAATGGACACTGAACTCATCTTGGTAATTTTATTGAAACACTCGGGGTTTTTCTCACCACTATTTATATGAGTGTAGAGAGTTCTAGGAGAGGAGGAAGATTGAGCCTTGCTACCCTGAGGTCAATGGCGACTACAAAATGCGAGCATTAAATAGGTAATCAAATCATTAGCTACCACATTTCACTTCCAAACAGGCATTGATCACTTCCAGTTTATATAAGGGCAGATAGAAAATATAATTATACCTTTCTCTAGTCCAAGAGCTAAAAATCATCTCCTTAGTTGCATAAAAACATATTTCGTACTTTCCACAACCACGTATGGTAAGATTTCATGATGAAGAGAAGCTAATTAAAGATAAAACTGATCATTTAAATAAGTCATTTCCATGTATTATAGAAAATATTTGAAATGTTTCCAAAAATTCATCATAGAGCCAAATTGGGTTGGGTTAGACTGGTGTAAACCACTGGCTGGTGGGTGACGTGAGGTCGTCTAGTTGATTAAGGATGTTCTGGGACACAACAGCTAGGCCTCATGGCAGAGCAGAATCAGGGAGTCCCTCAGTCATCCCGGTCATGTCAGGAGCGGGCATCTGTGGCTCCTTGCTTCAGTCCTGGCCGTTTTGGTGACTCAACTATTCTGTTTATTTTGCTCTTGCAACCTCCTGCTGACGTGTCCTATTCTGTATGTTCTCTCCACCCCTGTGACTCTGCTGCCTCAGGACTTCTGCTTACTCTCCTCTCTCTGGCATCTTGTCTTCTGTGACTCTCTGCGTCTCATAGTCAACGTCCCAAAAAAAGTCTCTAACCTGTCCAGTCAATCACTTGCCTTCCGTGGGTAACGCTCCCATGCCACACGTCTTCCGGCCCGTGGCCAAGCTGTGGACTCGCTGCCCTGGCTTTCACACGCCCATCCGCGTCCATGACCTGTGGCCAGAATGGCAGTGGAGTGAGACGCAGAGCTGGTCATCACAAGGAGCCCCCCAAGAAGGGGACTCGGGCATGACAAACATTCTGAGACCCCCAAAATGGGGCAAAGCAATTGGAAAAGACCTCGTCCTTCCTGTCTAGGAAACTACTTACGATCTTCCTTACCTTATGAAACCTCTGCTCATGTTCTTTGTCTTACCGAGGCTGGTACAGGTTTTTCTTTGTTCCAGAGGGTAGAATTCCTGTGTCGAAGAGTGTAGCAGGCTCCAGGTAGCATGCTAACTGTAGAATATGGAAATCAGGAGAAATGTTCTTGCCATGTGTTTTGCAGGTAATAATCAACTATGAAAACTTTAAAAAAAAAAAAAAAGCCCCACCCACCGGAGGCAATCCAAGCCAAACCACATTATCTGTTGGAAATAAGTGTTTTAGACCACTAGCTAAGGGTGGGGCAGACCCTTCTCAGAACAGTAAACTCTGAGGGGTGCTTCGATGGAAGGGAGGTAGCCAGACTGTCCTGAGAAAAACGATGCTGTGCTACAACACATAGTATTAGGTTTTCTTTTGAATTTCTTATAAAGGAACCAATCATAACAGTTTATTCTGGTCCTCTAATCCCATGGGGCGTTTGCATTTGTTTCTTTTTCTATATCTTTTTCAGTCCCTTTTCTTGGTATTCTCTGTTTCTGGTTTATTTTTCAAAGAATGTTACCAGAGATGACCTGATTTTTTTTATGTGAATAGGAGAACTGCCCAGGTGACATGAACTTGAACCAGACCATTCAACACAGAGACATCAGCCTATCTTAGGTTTCTTTCTTTCCGTTAAAAAGAAAACAAAACAGGTTTTGTTCCTTATGTTTCTCTATCTTATTTTTCCTCCTTTCTTTTTAAAAAATTTTTGAAAGATTTATTTTAGAAAGAGAGAGAATGTGTGTGCACGAAGGGAGGGGGCTGCAGAGGGAAAGAGAGAATGCCAAGCAGACCCCTCGCTGAGCGCAGAACCCCATCTCCCAACCCTGAGATCATGACCTGAGGCGAAAATCAAGAGTCAGACGCTGAACCCACTGAGCCACTCAAGTGCCCCTCCTTTCTTTTTTTCAGATTATATTTGTCTTCCTTCACTTTCTAAACGCTGTACATGTTTAAAAAGAAGGCTTTTCCTAAGAGACATCATATCTCACAATTCTGGGTGTAAGCTTAAGTGTAATGCACCCAGCACAGCTCACAACCCTTGAACTGTGTTCACATCCTAATTCTTTGCACAAAATTGAGAGACTCTTTTCTGTCCTTTGCATATTCTTGCTTTAACCAGGATGAAATTTTCCATCTCCATGCTAACGTTGCCTCCATTCCAACCCACCACCCCCACCCTCCCCTCCCCCCCCCATCCATGCACACAAGCTCCTCCTCCTTAGACACAATTTATTTGAAGGGATGAACTCAGAAATGTGACCCGAATGGCACAGAATAGAGGGAAACCTGGAAGCTTTTTATTACCAGGCAACGGCTGCCCTTTGTTAAAATCTCCCACTGATGGCGGAGGTCTGGTCTTTGCTGATGATCCTCTCCGAAGGTAAGGATCTCTCCAGGGCTGCCCCTGCCCCGCGGATCGCATCAGCAGATGATACGCCCTGGCTCAGCCTTCTGCCTTCCGGGACACAGGGAATTGGGTACGGTGGGCTAACCACTCCCCTCAACTACAGTCCCAGCAGTTGGGACTGTCGGTTCAAAGACCCACCCCTACACACCGCCATCCCAAAATGTTTAGGTGTCCTGCCACTGTCTTATGCCAGAATAATCTGTAAATGGATGTTTGAGAGTGGGGCCTTAATTGTATGTGCCTCCCACCCGCGCCCAGAAGACTGGAGTGGGAAACGGAGGTATTAGAACAGCAGGGTCCTCAGAGCCTGGGATGGATTTGGGCCCCGGACATTCCCCATCATGGGACCTGCGTGGGGAGCTGAAGGGGTGGGGGTGGGGAGAAAACCAGTGAAAGCCTGAGCCATCAATCCAAAAGGTCTGGACGGAAGTGACACGTGAATGTTCACAGGTGACAAGGTACAACTGGAGAGACCAGGTCCCAGAGAGCTCCGACCCCTCCTCCTCCACCCTGCCCCACGGAGCAGGTAGGGCTGGATCCCAGGGGAGGGCACTGTCCGGGCCTCACCCTTAGCCATCCTACAATTACGCTTCCTTTCTTCCCTTCCCCAACCGTGGAAGCTACTCACAATTAAGCCCAGGCAGAATATCTTCTTTTGCTATTAGTTTATTTTTCTTTTCTTTTCTTTTCTTTTTTTTTTTTAATTTATTTATTTGACAGAGAGACAGCCAGAGAGGGAACACAAGCAGGGGGAGTGGGAGAGGGAGAAGCAGACTCCCCGCTGAGCAGGGAGCCTGAGACAGGGCTGGATCCCAGGACCCTGGGACCATGATCTGAGCCAAAGGCAGACACTTAACGACTGAGCCCTTCAGGAGCCCCTAATTACTATTTTTCAAAGGCTAACTCACAATGCAGCGTGGAGGGCCTATTGAATTGCTTTACTTTTTCCACTTTTCCAACAGATGATATTAAAATAAATGGGAGCCCTTGGTAAACAGGGATCGAATTCCATGCAAGTCACGGCCCAGCACCACACAGCATTCCAGAGAAGCCCAGCCACACAGCTCACTGAATGTCAGGCCATTTTCCTATTTAGTCACATTTCTGAGCAGGGAAGAAGGCAGTGGAAAAAACTAAATGGAAAGAAAAATCTTTATAGTCCTAAAATTCTCCGTATTTAAAAAATGATGAATATTAACAGCAAAAAGAACTCATCGAGTATATTCAGAAATCTTCTCCTTGGGGCCAGAAATATAGCAGATGGATTATTAAAAGTAAGAAACTTGTTTCAAGGAATATAACCTTTTAGGCTTAATCCCCCCCACTGCGTAGGCAAGCGCTATAAGCACCCACACACACTTGATCTATTCCCCTTTGTACCTCTGGGAGGGGTGAGAGACGAGAGCGTAGGAAGATTTCTTCTGTGGGAAAGCGTGTGCACGCACGGTCTGGGGACCACGAGGTCTGGGGACTCTGCCGACTGTTTGGGCCTCACCCAGCAGTGCACACCAGTTACTCACGGCAGAGCTCCCAAATCGAAGCGAAGCACCTGGGGGAAAATTACCCCGTAAGCTTTTATTAGGACAACACTTGTGTCATATTATTTTCCCTTTAGTCTCCGAAAAGTGTCTCTCAAGGTTCAGTTGTCAGTACATTCTGCAACTCGTCCCACCGCTTTCCTACACAGGTCCATGTTCCAGTTTTCTGCGTATCATCAGGTGTCCTGGCACATCTGGCTTTTTCTAGGCATCTTATCTCCTTGGCGCCATTACCAAGGATGCCTCAATGCTCCAGATATGCCAGATATGAAAATCTGAGCTGTGCTAACTTCCCGTTGGAGAGTCTCAGCTGTATTTCTATCTCTTAACTCATATGGTTGAAATTCATGAGAGCCTGATTTAAAGACAAACCGAAGTGTGTGCATTGAAAACAGCAATAAGGTTGGGAGCATCCTTCCCAGGAGATGAATACGGCCGAGGGAATACTCTGGGAGAATCAAAGCCCAAAGGCTCAAGAGGTACATCTGGGCCTAAGGGTTCAGAGACACATCAGGAAGACAGACACTCTGGGGCCTCCCTGCTCAGTATTCTTAATGCCTGTCGGAAGATTTTGTTCAAACTCGCCCTGACCTCTCCGTGATGCTCCAGGGTAATGGTTCTCAATTCTTACTGTTCCATAGAACCACTTAGAGCTTTAAAAAAAAAAAAAAAAAAAAACCACCAGATGCCCAGGCTGAGTTTGCCAAGCTGAGTGATGGTCTCTGGAAATAAGACGCAGGCATCACAACTTTTAAAATGCTCCCAAGCATGGTCGCCTGGTGGCTCAGTGGGTTAAGCCTCTGCCTTCAGCTCAGGTCATGATCCCAATGTCCTGGGAGAGCCTGCTTCCTTCTCTCTCTCTCTCTCTCTCTGCCTACTCTCTGCCTACTTGTGATCTCTGTCAAATAAATAAATAAAATCTTTTAAAATAAAATAAAATACTCCCAAGCGATCTTAGTGGGCCCCTTCTGCCTTAAAGCAAAAGTTTGCAAACTGTGTTCCTGGGTTGGTGCTTCGGGTGATTGCTGGAAAGGCAGGGGCACCACGTGAAGGCTGCTCCTCTCCAGACTCTCAGTCCCAGTCCCTCCAGAGCTGCCTCTCCTTTTGTCTCTTTAAGTGTTTCAAATAAAATACAGTGTCATTGGAAAAAAAAAAGGGACAGTCTTGATTGAAACAAAGCCCACCCCACCAGTGGCGGCTGGGATGACTAGCTTACCCCTTGGGATGGAGGTAGGAAGAGAAGCTGGGTCTTCTAGGACATCACCCCAGAGTAGGTGGAGAATGATCAAACACAGGTTCATTACTATATATATATATATATATATATATATATATATATACACACACACATATATATATATGCAGTTAAAAAATATATATATGCAGTTAACATATATATATGCAGTTAAAATATATATATATATATATTTTTTTTTTTAACTGCTTATTTCCTATACAGGGTCAGTGAGACCCACTCATAGTTAGCCAGGTGTTTAGGGAAACAAGTTTTTTTAAACACTAATTACTTTTCCTCATGTTTCCTCCCGCAATTCAAATGCCAGAAAACAAAACAAAACAGAACAAAAACCCTGGGAGAAAGAACCTTGTTCTGTTGATACCAACAGCAATCATTATTAATGCTGACGCACATCCATTCATATTAAAATCTAGGAATAGGGCTCAGTTGGTTAAGTGACTGCCTTCGGCTCAGGTCATGATCCTGGAGTCCCAGAATCCAGTCCCACATTGGGCTCCCTGCTCAGCATGGGGTCTGCGTCTCCCTCTGACCCTCTTCCTGTCTCGTGCTCTCTCTTTCTTTCTCTCTCCCTCTCAAATAAATAAGATCTTTAAATATATATATAGGAATAAAATGTTGTTATAGTGCAACTAGAAGCTATTTCATGGGTTATGTACTCTGCCCAGAGATGTATTTATTTTGAGGTATCATTCTTTTTTTTTTTTTTAAGATTTTATTTATTTATTTGACAGACAGAGATCACAATTAGGCAGAGAGGCAGGCAGGGCGGGGGCGGGGGGGAGGCTCCCTGCTGAGCAGAGAGCCTGATCCCAGGACCCTGAGATCATGACCTGAGCTGAAAGCAGACACTTAACTCACTGAGCCACCCAGGTGCCCCTTGAGGTATCATTCTTAAGCAGAATTACTCATATCACCAGAGTTCATAGTTTTCTTACTTAATCCTATTCCTGGAGATGATCTAGAGAATGTGATTAGGCAAAATAATTAATTCATTTCCTCCCATTTTCATCTCGGTTTTCATTACAATGTAAAACTGTTAAAGATTTTTCTCTAGCATGAGTGTGGCTGTAGGGTCCAGAAATCTAAAATCGTAAAAAGGTGGTTTGTCATATGCACAGACAGAAAGATGGGCTCGAACGATATAAAAATTAAAGTATAGAGACTACTCCAGATCTTTTGTGAACTTCCCAGTGCTGAAATCCCTTCTCTAGCAAGTATAATTTTTATCAAAGGAAATATTAGGAAGTTGACTTTATTGATACAGGGAACTGGAAGCATAGATTGAGCACAACTATTGCAAATAATTTAGAAACCCAAGGTGGAAAAGATGTGCCAAATGGGAAAGGGGCCAGGAACCTTCGAGCTGGACATTAATTCCCAGGGGTACCCCAAGAAGCCCATGATGGAATTCATGTGCTACTGATGTAAGATTTAGGACAACAGAGTTGAAACTCAGAGATGTCCTCATCCAACACTCAGATTTTAACAACAAGGAAACATGTTGTTAAAAGTTAAATAATGACTTGAGAAGACGCCAACATGAGACAACATTCTTGGGGTGGAAGTTAAGAGATCAGACGAACCCAGATTCACATTTAGGTTCTATTCTCTTACCTGCAGCTTAACCTTGACCTGTTTGAACTTCAGTGTTCTTTGTAAAAATAGAAACAATAATCCCTCCTCCCCAGTATGTTTGAGAAATTTTAAATATAAACCAGATGTAAAGTATCTGTCGCATAATAGGTCGTCAATAAACATTAATTCTGCCTTCCCTCTTTAGTGGAAGAGCAAAATTTAGAATGTGATCTCTCTTACAGCTGCTAAGTGTTCTTTCTGCGTAACTCAACCTTAACCAACTGAACAGTGAAAATATTATTTGAGGGGGGCCTCATTCTGTTAAGCATCTGCCTTCTGCTCAGGTCATGACCTCAGGGTCCTGGGATCAAGTCCCATATTGGGGGTGGGGGGTGGCTTCTCCCTCTGTGCTCTCTCTCTCTCTCTGTCAAATAAATAATAAATAAAATCTTAAAAAAAAAAAGAAAAAGAAAAAGAAAATATTATTGAAGCTGCCTAAAAATAGATTTCCTTCCAGACTCAAATAGGACATTTTATATGTGTAATAAATATGTTCCAATTCTGAAAGGGATTAAACTAAGTCAATGCTCTTGATCAAAATCCTACTCAAATAGGTGTCAGTGCAAAGCCCCACTAAATCTCTTGCGTGAAGGCTTCTTTCTGGGGCTTCCCTCCATGCTCAGGCTCTAGCTTCCGTAGTTCAGCTTGTTCTCTTGACTCTCTGAAAATCTCGCTGTGTCCCAAGACACATTTTGGGCTTCATTAAGGTTTAGTCAGAAACCACAGCTATAATGATTAGAACCAGAGCCAGATCCTTTCTTTCATCAGCACCTCAAGGCAGTCTAGGCTCCCTTGGGAACTTCGGGCAATGATGGGATTGGGTTAAATATATGGTAACAATCAAGACCACAACCACACACAGAGGGAAGTCTTCACCCTTGCAGCTACCATAGACGAGGTCCATATGTGGGTCCCCTACTCTTTGCTATTTACCTCATAGGTCAGGGGCTACAAATGTCAAAAAGTGGTGACTCTTCTGGTTCTAGAGGCAGGCAGAGGGAAGGGAGAGGGTAGGAATCAATGAAATAAGAATCAAGACCACGAGATTAATTTAGTTTTTAAAAATTTTTAAATTAATGAAATTCCAGTAAGAGCACAGCAGTGGCTTAGTTCTGAATCCAAAACCATGAAGTTTCTTGCAAATCATATGATGCAACAAAAAGAGGAAGAGGAAATTTACAAATCCCAGTTTCTTAAAACAAGAGAAAATGTTTCTCCACAATGAAAGAATATAACTTGGAGCAGGGAAAGCTGATGCAAGAGACCTACCTGAAGGCCAATCTAGTAACACTATTGGACTTTAAAGACTTTGAAGATGTGAAACTACAGGTTGCCTGGGTGGCTCAGTCAGTTAAGTGTGCCTGCCTTGACACACTGGGTCTCAAGGTCCTGGGATAGGGCCTAGCACTCGGGGTTAGTCTGCTTCTCCTTCTCCCTTTGCCCCTCCCCCTACTCCCCCACTCCCGCTCATGTTCTCTTGCACTCTCTCTCTCAAATAAATTATAAAATCTTTAAAAAAAAAAAGAAAGTGAAAATACAGGCAAAAACATCATATTAGAAATAAATAGGGATGGCATTGGATTTTTCCTCAGAAACGTCCAGTAACAAAAGAAAATGGACTAACAGCTAAAACATACTCAAGTAGAGAAAGTGTGAACCAGCTAAGCTGTCCTTCAAGTAAAGAACACGCCAACATGTGACTAAGAATTCAGGGAATAGTATTCCTGAGAACCTTTGCTGAGAATGATACTAGAGGATCCAACCAGGTAAGCAGAAGTTGACTAACAACACTTCAGCAGAAGACCTGAGGTGAGCATACCATTTATTTCATCGCATAACTCTTATGAAAATTTTCAAACACAAATGTAAAGAGAACCCTTTATAAATCCCATGTACTACCTATCCGCCTTCAATAAGTATCCATCTTTTGCCATTTCTCCTTCTTTCAGCTACCCTTTTTTGTGCTGAAATATTTTATTTTATTTTTTTAAGATTTTCTTTATTTACTTGACAGGCAGAGATCACAAGCAGGCAGAGAGGCAGGCAGAGAGAGAGAGAGGAGGAAGCAGGCTCGTTGCTGAGCAGAGAGCCCAATGCAGGGCTCGATCCCACGACCCTGAGATCATGACCTGAGCCAAAGGCAGAGGCTTTAACCCACTGAAGCCACCCAGGTGCCCCGAAATATTTTATTTTTTTAAGATTTTATTTCTTTATATCAAAGAAAGAGAGAGAGAGAGAGCACGCGCATGCACACGCAAGTGAGGGGGAGGGGCCAAGGGAGAAGCAGACTCCTCACTGAGCAGGGAGCCCAACTTGGGGCTTGATCCCAGGACCTCATGCTTAATGGCCTGAGCCACCCAGGCACCTCTGTGCTGAAATATTATAAAGAAAATTCCTTTTCTTTAAGATTTTATCTATTTATTTGAAAGAGAGAGAGAGAGGGAGAGAGCGCACAAGTAGGGGAAGGGGCAGAGGGAGAAGCAGACTCCCACTTTAGCGAAGATCCTCATGTGGGACTCTGATCCCAGGACCCTGAGATCGTGTCCTGAGCTGAAGGCAGATGTTTAACGGACTGAGCCACTCAGGCCTCCTTAAAGAAATTCTAAATAATACGTTAATTTACACAGAAACAATATGCGTCTGTAACTGGAAGGGACTTTTTAAAAAATATAAACCACCGTGCTACTATTATACATAACATGGTATATATTTTCTATACATGTGTTTAATTTATAATATTATTATAAATAATTCCATGAAATCATCTAACACCCATTTAATACTCATTCATCTTCCCCTAAATATCGCAACGCTATCCTGTTAGAGCTGGCTGTGTGAAACAGTTCACACACATGGCTCATGCACTGCTTCTGTTATGTCTCTCCTTTCTCTTTTTTTCCCCCTTTTACATGCCATCTGTCTATAGAAGACTGTGTCATGTGTCACACAGAATGTCCTGTATCGTAAGTTTACTTGGTCGCTTCCTCATTAACTTGTTCCCTTTGGCCTGTATCTCCTACAAAGCAGTAATTGGGTCTTAATACTCGATTTGATTCAGACCGAGTTTTTCAGGACACATTTGACAGGTGATCCTGGGGACTTGCTCTCTCACTGTGCAACATAGGGAGGCACAGAACCTCTGGCTGTTCCATTTTTAGCGACGCTAAAAAACACGAGTGGCTTCAAGTGGTGTGGGCCGCATCCCACTGTGCTTTCCCCTAGGAGCTGAGAATTAGCTATTTCTTGTGTAGGTCCATTATGTCCGTAGGGGTAGCACAATGGTTATTTTCTAATTCTGAAGAGCTCTACAAAGAATCAAATCATGAGGGGCGCCTGGGTGGCTCAGTGGATTAAGCCTCTGCCTTCGGCTCAGGTCATGATCCCAAGGTGCTGGGATCGAGCCCTGCATCGGGCGCTTTGCTCAGCGGGGAGCCTGCTTCCTCCTCTCTCTCTGCCTGCCTCTCTGCCTCCTTGTGATCTCTCTCTCTGTCCAATAATAAATAAAATCTTTAAAAAAAAAAAGAATCAAATCATGATATGCATAAAGAAATAGCTTTTTCATGTACTCAACTAAGCACAACTTAGAAGATATCATGGGAAAAAGAAACCGTGGACTAGAGCAGAAAAGAAGAATGCCTAGAAATACAGAAAAGTTACAAAACTTGTGTGAGGGAAAACTTGAAACTATTTCTGAAGGACAAAGGGTAGCTTTGAATACATGGAAAAGAAATGGGAGGGCATCCCCTGTTCCCAGACAGGTTGATAACATCATAACCGAGGTGTCTAATTCAGGAGGTCTGGGGTGAGACCCAAGATTCTGAATCTCGTCTAGCCTGCCTTCCGCAGCATGGCTTCTTTGTGCTTTTGAGCAGCTCTCAAGGTGTGGTCTGTGGGCCAAGAGCATGAGCCACCACTGAGAACTTGGTTACAAATTCTCTTGCCTTACCCCAGACCTACCAAATCAGACACTCTGGTCTCAGCAATCTCCATGTTAACAAATCCTCTGGAGGATTCTGACATGAGCTAAAAGTTTGAGAACCACAGCTCTAGTGTTTCTAAAATTTAAGTTGTGTAGGAATCACCTAAGATCCTGTCAGAGTGAAGACTTGATTCAACAGGTCTGGGATAGGGTCTGATTCTGCCCAGCTGGCCACCTCCCTCATGGTGCTGATGGTCTGAGACAACACTTGGAGGAGCGAGACTAGAGGAAGAATCTGTTTCTAGTTCACTCAAGGCCAGTTCAACCTGTCCCCTCTGCTCCCGTTTTGTTCTAGGTATTCACGACAAATCATATGTTACTTCTCTCAGTGGTATGTTTATTTGAAACAGAATTTAACCCACAGAAGTGTGTTCCTCTCACAACAAATTTAGCCAGAAGTAACTAGAAATTAATCTCAGGCTTTGGTGGAACAGTTTTGGAGAGACACCTATCTGGGGTCTGTTAAATTGTGCCATTGAGGATATACTGTTAAATGGAACCTAGATGAACAAATTAGGGAAAAGCTTATGCATGAAGAGAATCTTTGTATAAACCTATGTCTAATTTTGATTTGCCTCCACTTTCTCTCCCTTAATAAATTCTGATTTTCCTGAATTAGGTTTAGGCTATCTATTGATTCCTGGTGTCCCCAAATTTGGTGGTTTAAAACAACCAACATTTATTTGAGCTCACAATTTCCTGCATCAGGGATTTAGGCAAGACACAAAGGCAGTGCCCTGCAATGTCTGCAGCCTCCAAAGGAGCAGCTCAAAAGTCTGGATGGCTGGAAGGGCTCCATTAGGACCAAAGACCTGTGATCTTTGTTCTGGATGTTGGTTGGGTTCTCTGGTTCTTCTCTAGGTCATGTCTACTGAGGCTGGCTGGGATGACTTCTTCACTGATGCATCTGGCATCTAAGCTAGAATGACTGGGACAGCTGGGCTGACCAGGCTCCTCTCTCTCTCTGTCTCGCTTTCCTGGTTAGTTTGGCCTTCTTCAGAACTTGGAGCTTTCAGGGTAATTGGACTTCTTGGATGGCGGCTGGCTTCTGCCAGGCCGAGCATTGCCAGCGACAAGGCACAAGCTGCAACACTTGCACAGTCTGGCTTCACTCTGCCAGATGCTGTTGGTTGAGGAAGGCCAGATTCGAGGGGAGAAGGATAAGAGACTCCATCTTTCCACTGGATCCAATGAGCTGTGTTACCATGGTTAGGTTTTATTAAAGTGAAACCCAGATGCACCAAAGATGCAGTGAAGTTGGTTGGTTAGAATCAATGTAAATGGGGAAAAAAAAAAAAAAAAAGCTAGCTTTATGGGCTTCTTTGAAAGGCTCAAGGGAGCCTGTGGTTGGCATCTCTTCCTCACTCTACTTTCAGTGATCTCAAGGGGGTAACTTAAATCTGTGCCATAGAAATTGGCAAACAGTTCAAATCGAGATTTTTTAAAGAGCCACTTGTTAAATATTAATCATACACCATGTTTAAAATCCAAGTAATACATCAAATAGATTGCTACTTTCCATCCTCCACCTTCCACTGTCCCACCTAAACACACACACACACACACACACACACACACACACACCCCTGAGCCTGCTCTAAGTTCCCAAGGATATATTCTGGGTCTTAATACCTTTAGGGTCTTTTCTTCAACTGGGGGTAAGGTCCATGGTCACAAAGGTTTGTTCCCCGGATTCACCATCTAGGGGGCCAGGACTCTTTGTGATATAAGGTGTGAGCCATAGCGTAAGATATAGTGTCTCTTCCTTACACATTAGTTCTGCTAAGAGATATGGGGGGAACTTAAATATAAACATATACATATATATAATATATACATATATTAAATACATATATATGTATAGATTTAAACTAATGTATATGTTAGTAAACATGTATAGATTTAAGCTATACATATATGTATATATACATATAACCTTGGACCCCCATACATATATGTATATGTCTATACATATGTGTATACATCTATATTTAAGCTAACATGGGTATATTACATAATAGAATACACAAAATTTGCATTATTTCTGATAAACATAAAACTGCAGAACAGTTCTACACTAGCACTGCCTTGACAGTTTCCCCAAACACCTGGTCAGGGCCGACTGACCCATTCGTCATAGCAGGTACTATGCCTAGAGCCCGTGATACTTGTAGGGGCTCGTGAAAGTGTTTTTAATTTCTTTTAAAATCAGAAGAAAATAAATGAACTTTTGGGTTGAAAAATGTTTTAGTATATACTATAAATATACTTGTCTTTATATTAACACATTCATAAATGTGTGTGCATGTTTTAATGTAGAAAGGGGTCTATGAAGGCAGAAGTGCCTAGGGCCCCCAAAAGCCATAATACGGCCCTGCCTGTAGAAACATACTTTCAGTGCACAGTGGAATCATGTGAAAAGCTCTGAATTTTAGGCATCATATACTTTCAATGTGTTATTCTTGAGAACTGCTGACTTCAGATTCCAAGGAAATGAATTCCAAATGGTAGAATTTCATATGTCCCTGAAAGGCAGTAGAATAGATTTGCAGGACAAGGATTTCCTCTGACTACACCGCAGATCCCACTGTCTACGGCTGTCTGTTAAGAGTCTTGTACTTAGTCCCACGTTACCACTTTTACCCCCAGATGCCACAACCAATATTTACATAAAGTGGCCAAACTTCTGGCATGAGTCCCGCTGTCAAAACATAAAATCTTAGAACTTGAAGCCACTGGAGATGCCTGGGTGGCTCCGTCCATGAAGCATCTGCCTTTGGCCCAGGTCATGATCCTCACATCCTGGGATCAAGCCCCGAGTCATCATTGGGCTCCCCGCTCAATGGAGAGTCTACTTCTCCCTCTCTCCCTCTGCCCCCCGCCCCCACTGCATGCATGCTCTCTCTTTCTCTCCCAAAGGAATAAACAAAATCTATTTAAAAAAAAAAAAAAAAAAAAAACAGAAGAACCTGAAGCCACTGAACCCTAAGTCACATCAGTGGAAGAGCACCTTCCTCACCATCCTTGACCACACACACTGCATCCGTTTCAGCACATCCAGCCACTGCCTGCCCTTGGGAGCTGCATATCTCTTCCCTTCGGGTTCTTGTCCTCAAGGAAATACCGTGAGAAAACACAGAGACACAGTGGTCACTACTGATGCAGCAAAAATGTCAGAATGAGTGTACCGCTGAACGCCACGAGTCCGCGGCCGTGGATGCGCTACACGCTGTGGGCAGTACCCACAAGCACCATTGTGGTCTCATCGTCCTCAGGGCCAAGGTCCAGGCCGTCCTCCACCACCCTATGCAGGGTGCTGTAATGCTGCTGGCTTTGGTGGAAAGAATGGAGCTTGGAAGCCGCCTCCCAGGCTGCAAAGGTGGGCATGGGGAAGACATCTGGCCTCTTTTTTTCAAAAAAGCATTTCACGTTTCTCTCACTCAGCTTGTTGGCGTACTCCAGGAATGTATTTTCCAACTGCTCCTTCTCCTTTTGTGCATACGTCTTCCAAAAATTCAGCTGAAGGTAGCTAACTTTAGATCGGCAGCGAGCGCAACAAGTGGTGAGCAGAGAGAAGAAAGATGCCGAACAAATGATGAACCAACCTAGAATCTAAGAAAGAAAGATACTGAGGACGTGCAAAGGCACAGCCACTTCCCAGGGGGCACCGATGGGGCTACCCGTCAGCGTAGGACCCAGTTAAGACCGCAGTCATTACCGTTATCTCAGTGGAAACCCTTCATATTCGTGTTTTTCTTGTTTAATGAAAACTTTAAGGAATGTGCGGGTTTACCTAATCCCTATCATTCATCCGACCCACCACGGCTGGTATGCAAAGAAATAACCAGAAGGCAGACAAATGGGAAAGAGCAAAAATATAAATTATCCAAGAATCAGCTAAAGCACCCCCCGAAAGAGTATTAATTGTTGAAGGAAAGAATTCCATGCATGAGTGAATACGGGCTTTGGAGGAGGAAATGAGCATTTCCTCGGCCCGGAGCTGTCAGCATTGGTAAGTACATGTTCATGGCTAGTGACTGATTTTTCCATATTACATTGTTTGCAGAGAAAAACAGATCCTCTCTGAGAGAAATCCCATGAGTGACCGTCCATGATAAAAGTGAGAGAGACATAATACAGTGGGGAAATTGAAGCTAAAAGAATTGAAAGGCCTCAAAAAAGCCAAGGGAAAAAAAAAAATTAGAGTCATTCTAAACCTTCAGCATAATTGGTTCTGAATTTTGGTAATTGGGGGAAAAAAAATTCCTTTCTGAATACAAACTGGTTCAAATGGCTTTTTTCCCCCCTGAACTTTAAGAGCGGAACTCTAAATAGCTCATCTGACCTTCTAAACTTTCTTACTATTCTTAATTCTATTTGTCACAATTGGAATTAATCTCCTATTAATCTCCCAACTAACAGAGCCCTTTCACAGTCTCTCTTGACATTTTCATTAAGTGACTCTTGGTATTTCTCAGCAAATGGGCCTATTTGAAAACAGAAGCAATAATCTGCAAATGAACCCATTCAGACCCTAACAGAACTACCCACAAGCCCTGATGCTTTAAATCCGGAGTTCCCACCCGCTGCCTCACACGGTGTTGCCATTGTGAAGGCCCCAGACTCCAGCGAGCACCAACTCCGGACCGGGCACGAGGTGGGTTTCAATCTCCATCTTCCCCCACAACGGGTGTTCTCATGTCCTCCATTGTAAAATGGTGGTTCCCCCACCTCAGAGGAGAATTGGGGGGATTAAAATAAGACAATGCGGACACACATACACATTCAGGAAGCGTTAGCTGGTATCACGTGCTGCTATTTTTCAAACATACTGATGTTTACGTAAAAGCGTTTCTGAACTCATGGTTCTTTGTGACATGATTTATGAATGAGGCACCGCTCCTGTCGTGTGAAAGTCCCATAGTTACCTGGAATCACTTGGGGTCTTCCCCCGTCTCTTCTACCTTCCTCTTTTTACACAGCTGGGCCTCCTGTGGGCCAGCAGGCCATCTCACCTCGGTATCCGAGCCAGTTCTGCTCGAGTTATACTATTTGACGGGCCACAGATCTCGGTCTGATCTCAGCGTCACCGAGCTCTCACCTGAGGGCTGAGCCCTGAGCCCTCTTGTTCGTCCCCAGTGCACAGTACGGAGACTCCGGCTAGACGTGGTGGACGCTCCTGCCCCAGCATGTTCCATTCTGCATGACTTCCCTCTCTCAAACCCTGGCAGTTTGCTCATTCATTTAGAACTCGGACTGTGTGCCAGCAGCTTTCCGCCCATGTATGTCCATCATCTCCACACCTTCCAGCAACCTCCCAAGGTAGGTGTTATTCGCCCCAACTGTGAGGAAACAGGGGCTCAGAGGGGTCAAACCATGAGCTTGGGGTCGCAGAGTGGTAAATGGTGAACTCAGGATTCAAACCCCAAGCTGGCCAACTCGAAGACCAACCTCTGACCACTAGTCCTCTCGACTTGCTTAAAATAGAGAGCTGCCCAGCTGGATTTCTTGTTTCCTTGGCCCAGCCACGGATGGGGCACTTTTTCCACCCCCACCCACACACCCCACTATTGATCTGGACTGTTTGTCACTCCTTCCTTGGCTGAACCACTGCGGTCAGCACCTGCCGTTGGCACCGCTCCCCTTGTCCCCATCCCACACGCATCCTCCCCTAGAAATCAGCCCCAGGTCCTTCTCATTCTGCTGAAAAGTAAACAGGTGGTGTGCCCGGGCTAAGCGATGACAGGATGTGCATGATTTCCTTCTGCCTGTGTTTAGAGAAGAAAAGCTCACACGGTGATAAGTGTTTGGACCTGGCACTGACTGAATAGAGTCCGGTGCCCGAGGACATAAATCATAAATCACTCATTGTATCATAACATTCGGAATTAATACCTTCCTTGAACAGAAGAAGGAAGACGTTTGGGATCCTGGCATGTGTTTATCTCGGATGTGCTTTATGCATTAAACAAAAGCTTTTGTCTGGGGGGCATTTTTAAGCTTATCTGTTCGTGTAAAAAGTACGGTGTGACTCTTCTGCTGACCAGCTTTAGAAAGTCTGATTTTAAAACCAGACTGCCCAGATGGGTTGTTGAAAAAGCGAGTCCTTGTTGAAAAAGTAAAAAATTATACTCCTTTCAGTGCACTTTTTTTTTCTGAAACAAATGGCATCTGACAAATTGTGGGTCTGTTTATCTACTCTGATCAGCTGTTGTGGTTTGGGGAATGTAACCCCACGACTCACGACTCACGAGGAGGAACTCAGTCTTTTCCTGAGGCCAGGGAAGGCGTCCCATCTGGATTTGTGCACAGGTACCTGGAAGTATGACAAGCTACTTCCTGGTGTCCAGTTAGGTAGAACTACGGTTTCCCTCTGTTCAACAAAACAGTGTCCCAAATAAAGCATTACTTGAGCTGCTCAAGTAATGTAAGAACATTTTCAGCTGTAGTGGGTAGAAAGAGCAGAGGACGGAACCTCCCTAGAGAATACGGTCCCTTTTGACTAACGGCTATTTAAAGACTGCCAACGCCCATGAAACACAGGACATTTTTCTCAATCTTAACAATATTTATACACAGAGATAACAGTCGCCAGAAATCATTTGAGGGGATCTCTACACTAATTATATTACATGCCTCTTTGAAAAACATTTGGTTCAGCTCTATTTTAATAGATGAGTGCTATCTGCACGTGTTTTTCTAAGAAACCAGTTTGAAAACAAATAATTGATAGGAGGCAGTGATTTCTAATTACAGCTCTGTCATTAACACTCAGTTATGAGTTAGTGTCATGCATTATGTACCAAGTCAACCCGGAGAGATTGTTCTAAAAGCACTTAAGGATTTACATATGCATAACCCAGAAGATATTTTCTTTTTGGAAATAGGAAAGACCATCCCATCAGCAATTTTACCAAACCACCAACCCCTAACAGGCTTTTCCTGAGATTGTCTTCATGCTGCACTGTGTTCCAATTTTTCTTTCACCTCAAAATGCTCTAGCAGGATTCAGACTCAGCTCTGCCTGGAAGGAGTCCCCGAGAGAAGAGAGAAGCCTTCAAGCTCCTGCTGGGAGAGAGAGGAGAGTCTGTCCTTCCTTACCTGAGACTGGGTTTGAAGGGACAGCTTCACTTCTTCGTTGTCCGCGGGAGTCATGCTGGTTTTGCCACAGGAGACTTTGTGAAGTTCATCCCAGCACTCTTGGGGTTTGCCCTTGCAGATCAGTCCCAGGAGTCTGGAACTTTTGGTCCCGCTCATGGCACATTCATAAAACGTCCCATTGAGCAGAGCCACAGAAAGCCACATCGTCGGAGCCACCAATGAACTCAGAGCGATCTGGCCGAGGACACAGACAAAGCGGCAGCTGTGGCCTTTGGCGAAGATTTTCCTGGGATTCACACAGCAGCCTGTGAAGAGCCTCCAAAACTTGCTGCTCAGAAAGAATCCCAGAATCAGCAACACCCAAGCAGGAGCAAACAGGAAAACCAGCCCATAGACCAAGTTCTCAGTGCTGCAGGGACACTTAAAAGCCACCAGCGAAAAGAGACGCTCACTCCCCAGGGTCAGCAGAGCCATGAAGCTGTAGCCAATAACAGTTTTCTGGTTGAAGAAGAATTTTAGAATCCCTTGAAAAGCATCCATGCTGAAGGCATACCAAGGGAAAAGGCTTTGCTTATTTATCTGGGGAGCAGCTGCGGCAGTGGCCAGGGGTGGAGCTCTTTCTTCCTTAGAAACAAACATGCCTCCTTCTCAGACTGAATTCAGCCAGATAAGGAAACAATGTCATTCCCCAGGAATGACCGTTTCCCAACTGTGTCCAGATAATGCCTCCTACTGGTGGATTTCACGCTGTGGAACCTGGGCCGAGACAGAGACTCGGAGTAGACTCAAAGGGCAATGCTTCCATTTTCTATTATTTTCACGCGGCTCGGATTCTCAATCACAGCAATAACAGTCCAGGAACTTTCCAGCCAGAGGAATCAACATGAGCAGAACGAAGTTTCAGCCAGTTCACTGGGAGCCAAAGCACGTCTCTAGGCGGGGAGTTTCATGATGGCTTTTCCCCCTCACTGCTTAAGACCTGCTGCTTTGCCTTAAGATCTGGAAGATTCATTTTGCATCCTCTTCAACTGACGACTGTCAGAGATTTGAGTCAAATTTTAGGATTTGGGCTATTTGAAATTTAGATGGAAAAGTTTAGGGAACATTTGAGTTTGAATGAAAGACAAAATGAGAAGGGAGATCCTACGATCAGGAGCTCGTAGCAACCTCTCGATTAGTACCTCTGCCCTTGACCTCACGTCCACCCTTACCCTCAACCCTAACGATGACTAATATTTTAATTTCTTACCCTCCTGAACGATATTTATTTTTGAAAATGATTTTTTGAGAAATAATGCTTAACTCTGATTCATAAAGCATATTGTTTCGACAGAAAACGGGTCCCTTAGGATATTCCATAAAAATGAAAGGATTTAAGACGTGTACAGGTCACAGGGTCAGTACATTTCAAAGCTGAGTATAAGCCCAGACTTCCCAACTATAAACTCCACCTGCTTAACCATCGTGCTGTCCCACCTGGAACAGAATATTTGGGTGCTCAGCTAATAGATATTTGTTCTAGACCAAGTTTTGTAGAATTGTTTTTTCCTCTTTATGAGGTCGCCTTTAAGATGTACTTGGGGATTACACCAAGTGTGACATGCAACAACTTAAGCAGGATTGCATTTTCCCTGATCCTAGACAAGAATCCGCTGGTGGAGTCTGTGGAGGAGCTCCCCGCTGGGTCATCCTTTCTGTGCTACTGCCATTTACTCTGTGGGATTATCAGAAGTGCCATGGAAATGGTTTAAGTACGTATTTCATTGGGCCAAGTTTATTTGTTAGCCAGTGCTGTGTAACAAATGACCCCCCCTCAAAAAAATACAACTGCTGAAAACAACAAACACTTATTATCTCACACAGTTTCTAAGAAGCTGAAATCTGGAAAGGGTTTTGCTAAGAGCCTGTAGCTCTAGGAGCCTTTCAGAGCTTAATCCCCATGTAGTCCAGCCCTTGGTCAGGGCCGCCATGGTGAAGACTTGATCCAGGCTAAGAGAAACCACCTCCATGCTGCTTACATGGCCTCAGTGCCTGGCTGGCTGTTGGCTAGAGGCCTCAGGAAATTCCTTGCCCCATACGCACCTAGGTAGATCCAGTCACAACAGGTGCTGTCTTCCCCGGTGCAGTGTGGGAGGGCATTACCTGCGGGTGTGAGTAACAGGAGGCAAGATTGTTGGAGTCTGTTTGGGAGGCTGGCTTCCACACCTGGATTATTCATTGGCTTAACAAAGGCAGTGATCAGCATCTGTTCAAAGGCACTGGGCATACAGGATGAGTTAGACATAGTCACCGCCCTTCAAGAGTTTCTGTCCAGTAGAGAAGTCAGATGTGTAAAGAAGTGTGGATAATGGCTATGTGAGGAGCTGGGTTGGGCTGGGTGGTGGGGCAGAGACGACTTCCTAGAGAAAGTCTGGGCTGGCTCATGAAGGATAAAGAGGAGTTAGGCGAAGCAAGGCCTTTGGGTGAGGGGAAAATCATATTCCCAGTAAAAGGAAGAGCATGTCCAAAAGCACAAGAAGAAAGTTTCATTCAAGAAGAAGGCACTTGAATGAGTCAGTTCGGGTGACATAGGAGAGAATCTCCAGTCAGTATGGGTAGATTGAGGGAGATATTGTCGTGAAAAAGGAAGTTTCACTTCTTTACAGAGGCCTGATTTTTGAAAAGTGGTAGGGGGCCTTCATATGACCCAAGCTTAGAAATTTAGACTTCTGTGACGAACACAGCAGAGACCCATTATAGGTTGGTAAACAGGGAATGATATTTTGAAATTTGCGGTTTAGGAATTTCATTCCTTTGTCGGCAAATTGAAAGCATATAGGAGGGTACGAAGCTGGAGGGAAGAAGGGGGCAGGTGGGGAGCTGTGATGGTGACCTCAAGAAAAACCAGATTAAAGTCCTGACAATAGGAGCGGACGGGAAAGACCAATTTGAACAACATTAAGGAGATTAGTAATCCGACTGAAGACTAGGTTATCAGTTCACTGAAAGAGACAAGATTGGGAAAAAGAGTCAGGAATTATTCCGGGTTCTGAGCAAAGCAAGGAGAGGTACAGTGGGGGTTAGGAGAGAAGACATGAGGAGTTCAGCTTGGGCGTTCTGGCGTTGAGGTGTCTCACACACAGGCAAGTGACGATATCCAATAAGCAGTTGTTGCACATGTCTGAAAGCCACAGAGAGATGTGGAGCAAAGAGGCATCGGAACTGTCAAAAGATGCGTCACGGTGTGTAGAGGAAGAAGGGAAAGGAGTCACAGGTGGAGACCTAGGAAGCAATAACATGGAATCCGTAAGTTGGACAGAGAATACAAAGGCGGCAAAGGATACCAAGAAGGAAGAAGCAGAGATGGGAAAACACTAGGACGGGGCGGAGTCAGAAACAAAGGAGGAGAGGCTCTCAAGAGGGAGCGATCCACAAGAGCAAGGACAGTGGAGACGCGAAGTAAAGAAGACCTGACAGATAGTCAACACACGTAGGGATGGAAACATCAGGAAGGACCTCAGTAAAAGCTGGTTTGGGAAAGTGGAGGAAGAAGAAGGCAATCTGTCAAGACTGTCCAGGCAAGGGCAGTTCAGAAAGAGGTAAGAGTCCACAATCTCGTTTTTCTCCAAGTTTAGCTATTGAACGTGGTGGGACCAGAGAGTAGCCAAAGACTCGACACGCGTTGACCTACCCAATAATGAGGCATTCGTGTAATTTTCAATTATTGGTGATAATTAGAGGAAGGATATAATAACAGGGAATCCAAAAGAGTAAAACAATTGAAATAATGTATTAGTCACACGGATCTTCCACGCTTCTCTCTGACCAAATGTTTAGGTTTGCCTTATAATCCAGTAATCAAAAAAGGGGAAGGGAAATATTCTGAGAGTTTATAAGCAAAGAGATAAACCATAAAACAAAGGCAAAAATAGGATAAAGAATTCTCCAGGTTTCATGGATAACACTTGATTCTAGCACTATAGGACAAACAGGTATGAGACTTCATGTGGCCTCAAACACACATCCAAATAGCGTCAGCGTAGCCTCCTGATTTATCTTACTTGAGCTTCTGTTAAATTTTGACAAAGAGAAAAAAGATCTCATGGGGCAGGGGGAATGAGGGTGAATAAAGCTTCTATATTTCAAATGCTGACTAGACTCAGGCTTTATCACTTATTATCTGCTTTTACCAACCAGGTACTTTTGCTGGGTTAACTTATTTATCCCAGTGACTTAAAATAGCTGAATGGACATTCTGCTGAGGATAGTAGGTCAGCAACATGCTGCTCTTATGTGAATACATTTTAATAAATAGAGAAGTAAGCCCTGTGGGATTACTTCCATGTATGGGAAGTAGGAAATGCTTTACAGTGGAAAAGAAAGGTTGGCCGTCAAATATTCATCTCTGTAATTTCAATCTTTAATTTTATGTTTGTAATTATTTAGTTGAGGCTTTTTCAAAGCTCTCAAAGCCCTAAGTGATTGCTCAGTGTTGTTAGGACAAGTAATTCTGTTATTTAGCTGATAAAAGAATGACTGAATGCAAGTCAGTTGGAAAGAAATTGTTTAAGAATCCATTTATCCTTGGGGCACCTGGGTGGGTTAAGCCGCTGCCTTCAGCTCAGGTCATGATCTCAGGGTCCTGGGATCGAGTTCCGCATCGGGCTCTCTGCTCATCGGGGAGCCTGCTTCCCTCTCTCTCTCTCTGCCTGCCTCTCTGCCTACTTGTGATCTTTCTCTGTCAAATAAATAAATAAATAATCTTTAAAAAAAAAAAAAAAGAATCCATTTATCCTTGAAGTTCTGCTTGACAAGGCACATTGGGTCAAGGCTATCTTTGAGTTAGGAATTTGTGTTCTTCTTGAGATTCACCCATAATTCAGCTGTGCTGGAGTGGGCCCCTATCTCTGGGCTGGAAACGTCTGGGTTGGGCCTGGCCTGGCCTGGCCTGGCCCACCCTTCTCTTTGCAGACTCACACCACAAAGCTGACAAACAGCCGGATCATCCCTGGAGGACACGCAGGAAAGGGCCCTTCATCCACACAGCCAGATCTTTTCTGTCATTCCATAAGGAAAGTCAGCCCCTTACTGGATGAATAAAGCTGAAAATAGAGAAAAATTTAGAGAGTTTTTTTCTTTTCTTTTTTTTTTTTTTTTTAGAGAGTTTTTTTTCTTAAACCTAAATGACACAGGCCTGGTTTTTTTCCCCTTTCTTAGGTTCCTTTGGCTGCTGATGTTACATTCTTGCAAGACAGACTAAAAGGTGACCATGTGACCGAAATAGGAGTAACATTTCTGGAAAAGCTAGATGAGAAAAAATACAGACGGAAAAAGTGAAGTATTGTGTGGAAAATGCCTCAGGATGGCCAGCTAAGGAGTTAATATTATCTAAACATACAGAGTCATAGAAATTCCCAGTTGTTTAAAAATAGCATGGGTTGTAAAAGGCTTATTTATCAGCCAGAAATTTGAAGTGAAGGGCACTAGGGTTTAAAGCTGTTTTTTTTTTTTTTTTCTTTGCTGATAAGGTATACATTTTCAGTCTTATGTCCACAAGATTTCATATACAAATAACTCCTTATAAGATAGCATACATGAATTCACACATCATATAGTCCATTCTCACAGAGTCCCCTGATTTCTTTTACTTATGGTAATAGGAAAAAAGCCTACCAACTACACAGTTGGTGTATTTATCTATTCTCATTGGAAAAAATAGATGAAATGATACAATATAGAGGTTATTATAGACAATTTCTAGATAATGAATATTGCATTCTTTATAGAAACAGTACCATTTATAACACTTTCCTATATTTTTAAAATAACTATGGATATAATTTCTCTCATATATTGGCTTGGTTTATCACTTCGGCCTCCTGAAACTACTCTCTCTTGATAATTCGTAATTTACCAAGGCAAGGCTCTTTATTTGCATGCTAATTCTGGAATATTTTTAAATAGCATTCAGTTTTTTGTTTTTGTTTCTGTTTTTTAAAAGATTTTATTTATTTATTTGACAGGCAGAGATCACAAGTAGGCAGAGAGGCAGGCGGGGGTGGGGAACAGGCTCCCCACTGAGCAGAGAGCCCGATGCGGAACTCGATCCCAAGACCCTGAGATCATGACCTGAGCCGAAGGCAGAGGTTTAACCCACTGAGCCACCCAGGAGCCCCATAAATAGCATTTAGTTTTAATTCATGTGATTTTTAGATAGTATCAACCAAATGTCTTCCTATTCTCATGATACATTGCCAATGGTCAGGCTAAGGAAACCTCCAAAATGAGAGGTAAATAATGTTTTTTGAAAATACTTTCTTACCCCAAAGCTTATTCAGTTAGAATTTTTGCTGTCATTTTTATTCTCGAAAAAAAAAAAAAAAAACAAAAAAACCTTACAATGCATGCTTTGTCTGTGACCAGAACATACTTAAATTTCCAAATGTACTGGATTAAATAAACAATAATCTTTACTAAACCATCAGCACACACAAGGGGCCTCTATGTGGTCCAGAGTCTACTGGGCTCTGCAGAGAATTGAAATTCCAAGTTACAAGTAGTGTGGACACTTCAGTTAGAACTGGTGTAAGTGATATGATTATGGTAGACCTCAGCTCGGACTCAGGACCCTGAAGACACAGTCTCAGGTCTGTTTCTAGTGGATTTAGTTGATCCTAACTAATGACCTCTCTCATGTATAAAAATGGCATAATTGCATATGACAAGAATCTTAAATTATATAAATGAGTTTAAATGGCATCAAAAACAACTGAAATTCTGCATTTTTGGATTTCGAAGACTCTGAGGATATGGTTTGTTTTCTACCTGTGCGGCTGTCTGTTCAAGGGACATCAAGGTCAGTACTAAGGACTCACTAGGGTCACTGGGGCAGCTGTGGCAACCATGGAAGGAACTTCAAGCCAGTTCCACAGAAGACCAGGAGTTGAATCAAGAAGATGAATATTACCTGACATCAGAAGGGATATCACAATGCCATGTATTTTAAACTGATGCCTCCAGAAGAATGTTTGCTGCCATCCATCCCAAAGCTTCGTTTCGGGATGTTTCCAACTTCTGTTCTGTTTCCTCTTTCTCTACATTCACCCCTCCAGGAACCCCAAATACTCATGTCTAAGGGCCTCCCTCTTAAATCAGTACCCATCTAGCCCTCTTGAAAATGCTCTGGAGCATTCTGTTACCTGGCTACACCGTGCTCTCCTTTCGGTTCCAACCCAGTCATCCAACTGCCTTGGCCCGCTGTCTTCATTGCCTGCCTACCTGAAGATGACTAAATCCGATATTCTCAATGATGTGGAATGTTAGAACTGGTGATGGCTTCAGGATAAGGCTCGTTCTCCATCCTTCTTTCCCCCTCACCTTGGAGAGGGAGACCAGTCTTTGGATTGAACTTGTGGTATGCGCAAGTGACCTACTTAACCAAGAAAGAAAACTGAGTGGTCGTCCCCCATTATCCACAAGGGGTATGTTCTGAGACCCCCAGTGCATGCCTGAAGCCACAGATAGTACTAAACCCTATATGTACGATGTTTTTCCTATATGTGATAAAGTTTAATTTTTAAATTAGGCACAGTAAGAGATTTATAACAATAACAATAAAACAAAACTATTACAATAATATAACGTAATGAAAGTTATCGAAATGTGGGCATTTCTTTATCAAAATATCTTACTGTACTATGTTCACCTTTCTGTGATGATGGGAGGTGAAAAAATGCCTATGTGATGAAATGAAGTGAGGTCACTGATGTAGGCATTGTGATGGAGAGTTCGGTTACTGCGGATCTTCTGACCAGAAGTCAGAGGGAGGATAATCAACTTTTGGATTGTGATTGACTGTGGAAAGCAAAACTGCAGGTAAACAGAGACTACGGTATTCAGTAAATGCTCTATCCTAAAGAAGGGGAGAATGTAAAAAGTGTTGTTTATTAGAAGTAGAACCACATATATTAATTTTCTAATAGGTCCATTCAAAAAGTTAAAAGGAGGGGCACCTGGTGGCTCAGTCAGTTGAGCGTCCAACTCTTGATTTCAGCTCAGATCATGATCCTGGGGTCCCGGGATCAATGTGCTCAGTGCGGAGCCTTCTGAAGATTCTTTCTCTCCCTCTCCATCTCCCCCCAACCTCAAATAAATAAATAAAAAGTTTAAAAAGTAAAAAGGAGCAGGGAGCATTAATTTTAATAATATACTTTATTTAGACTAATTATCCAAAATTTTCAAAAATAGACTATGCAAAATATTACTACTGCAACATTTGGTCAATATAAAAATTATTGAGATGATTTACATCACATCCTCTTTCTAAATGTCTTTAAACTATGTAGTATTTTATACTTTTAGCACATCTCAATCTGATGCTAAATTTTCAAAGCCTCCATTACAATGTAGTGCTACCAAAACAATAAAACTGTGCTTATCATTGTTTAATAGCTTCAATGTTAAAATTTAAATGCACTAAAATTAAATTAAAAATTCATTTCCTCGGTCACACTAGTCACACTTCAAGTATTCAGTAGCCGTGTGTGGCTAGTGGCTACTCTAATGTACAGCACAGGTCTGTAATTCCCAGCCAAAGATCTATTGGGTCTCTTGACCTTGGACACAAAGAATTAATGAGGAGTATCTGGGTTAAGGGAGGAAAGAGATAGAAAGGAAAAGGTAAGAAAGACCATCAGAGATCAATGAAATGCTGAGAGGTGACCCCTAAAAACAGAAACGTTTCCATGTAAAGGTTTCATACTAAAGAAAGTCTCACATCATCCTCTGGATTCCAAGTGTATTTTCACCTGCTTCGTGTGAAGAGGAGTCTTTCTGATAAAGGTCTTGTGGAAGTTGCACGACATAACTACAGAGTTATACGATATTTTTATTTCATAAAAGTCTTCACTCTGAACCCCAAATCTTGATCACTGAGAGATTTTTATCACCTTAGCGAAGCCAAAAGGGAAGAAAATTTGGGGCAGAGAGAGGGTTTATTGCTACTCAAACGACATCATCAGGTGGCTGCCTGTGCTGTTCACTGGCGAGACCTGCTGTGGTGGCCTATTCACTACTCAGCACTGCCAGGAATCAGAAATCCTTCCCTCAGCAGCCCGCACACTAATTTATTGTCTCCTCAAATCTCTTCGGTTCTTCCGTTAGTTATTAGAAGCCTGGATCTCTTTAGCAGTTGGAACAGACTATTATGAATAAGTGGAAAGTTCCCTTTTCTCTCTGTTTATGAAGGACCCGTGTAGAAATATGGAAAAACAGATGCGTGAAGTGAGAGAATGACATTAAAACTCTTAGAACCCAAGAGACCATTTTAATCAAGCTGTGCTAAATGTTAACGAACACAGTAAACGTTCAAAGAGATAGTATTAGTCACTGTTAAGGGTCTGTCAGTTGGAACGCTAGACTTTGAGTGATTGTTATGTTTCACAGCCTCCTCCGCCAGCGATGGAGGCTAATTCCTTCCTGCTTCATAACACCAAAGTCCAAGATAGGTACCGACCCAATCCTAGAAACTTGGTAGGTCAAACACTTGCTTCTTTAAAAAGAGAGCCAAGTGGGGCACTGGGTGGCTGTTGGTTGGGCATCTGCCTTGGGCTCAGATCATGATCTCAGGGTCCTGGGATTATGTCCTGTGTTGGGCTCCCTGCTCAGTAGGAAACCTGCCTCTCCTTCTCCTCCTGCCTCTCCCACTACTCGTTCTCTCTCACTCACTCTCTCAAATAAATAAGTAAATAAAAACTTTTTTAAAGAAAAAAAAAGGAGAGCAAGGTTTGCTTATGCTGCTTAGTTGACTATTAAAAGAAAGAAAAAAAAATCTGTCCAGTTGCTGTAGTTCTTCATTCTGGTGAACCTTCCAGAACTTCAGCAGGACGTTCACAGTGGTTGACTAGCAGTGACTAGGGCAAATAAGCAGACAGAAGGAAAGGGGATGTGGCAGTATAGTACACAGTCTATAATCTGAGGAGACACCCAGTTCTCATTCAACCAGCAATAGTCACCCTACAACTGAGAATAAGGCAAAGCCACAGCAATCATTCGCAAAACTTTCTTTTTCAAGTGTTCACTATGAAAGGAGGAGCTAAACAAAACACATCAAACGTTGGAAATCCTTCACTAAAAACAGATAAGAAATAAATGCCCTAGGATAATTTCTTGTTCCCCCTCAAACTCAAACTCGGTCTTTCCCAATTAAATCTTTCTTTGTTTTTCTTTTCTTTTGTCTTCCATTTTTCCCTTCTAGGATCTCTGTTGCCACTATCTCTGCTTCTTTTCCTTTTTTCCCCAAAGATTCTTCTTGCAGCTCCTTTACTTCACCCTTTATTCCCCCTTCCACTTCCTTTGCTATCATTCTGCTTCATGTAATGGATATTTGTTGGCGGCTTATATCTCCACTAATAGAATGATGTCTTTCCTTTTCAGCTGCCCACCATTTTATTAGGCAACCCATCCTTCAGGAAAAGTCATCATTATCCCCTGTCCCACTGCCATCCCCTGGGCACAGTGACTCTTCCCCAGTTGAAAGCTAACGCTGAGCCAATCAGAGCTAAGGCGGTCAGGACCTGGTGTTCCCCAGACCGCCATCATTGCTGCTGACATAGGGCCGAGGGCCAGGATGAATGGACTGAAAGAAGAAAATTCTGCCTGTTACGTGAGCTACTAAATTTACTGCACTCTTTGAGCAAGTAGTGTTGTGTTTGTGTTTCTGTTACAGAAATGCCACGAAGTTCACTGTGTGATAAACAGGTGAAAGGTCTAGGTTATTTGCAACATACTGGAGAATACCAAAGCGAATAAACCTTATTACATTTTTCACACGGTTGAATGCTCATTGAAATAAATTTGGCTTTACAATCGCCCTCCTCCTCACAGAAAGGGAAGGGTCACAAGAGAGACCTAGAAACCATGCAAGATAGTGTACATCTGTCCAGCACACAAGTCGCAGGAAAGGTAGACACCATAGGGAGAAGACATTTTGAATCAGTGGTAGCTCTTTAGAAACAAACAAAACTCATACGTTTCTGGTACTTCATCAGGAGTCACCCAAGGATTCCAAAGCCAGAACAATCCTGATTTCTAGAACCTCCCAGTGGCCTAAATCTTTCAAGCCAGCAGACTACTTAGTGACTTGGTGTTTCCAAGCAGTGTGTGAATCACATGGATTTTAATGGCTTAAAAGAGGAAGTGCTAATTCCCTGTGGTCTGTATATACCAAACAATAGAAGCACCTGGAAATGCTGCTTTCTTGGTTTTGGATTCAATTAAGATTTTTATCTGGTGCCAGGCACATCCATTATGTGGTGTGTCACTTAATTTTCAGAACAACCTTGTGAGACACGAGGTGGGTAACAAAGACAAGGAGTTGGATATGAAATGACAAAGGAGCTAAATTTGCTGGTGCTTGAAGCACATTAAGACCAGGCTGGTGAGTGGAGGGAGGGTCCTGCGAGTCTCTTGTCTCCCTTGAGAGGGTGAATGAGGGACCACAAGAAGAGGAGACGGCTTAGGAAAGAAGCTAATAAGCTGTGACTATTCTGAGTCTGAGGTAACTTTGAAGCATTCGGACAACCTCAGAGGCTCGGAAGAGAGGACTGGACTGGAGACGGGCTTTGGAGTCATCGGTGCGTGGATAATAATAAAAGCAGCGGATGTGGAGGGCAACATCTGAGGAGAGCGTGGACTTCAGGAAATGCAAGGAAGAAAGAATCTCAACAAACACCACCAATCAAGAGGCAGCCGAGAAAGAAGAACACAGGTGAGGCTGACCTTTCCATCACAGAAGGACATGGGAGAACCTGGTGACATGAAAGCTGGGAGAGTCTCAAGTAGGGCAGAGTGGCCAGAGGCAGCAGATGCCTCAGAAAAGCCCAGAAAGGCCAGAGAAAGGACATTGGGGTTGATAAGGAGAGGGCCTCTGCCTCAGAGCAATCTCAGGGCAAGATGGAAGCAGCAGACCTGCTGTAGTGGATTGAGGAGTCAGCAGGAAGAGAGGTACCACGTGATTATTCCAGATGGTTCTTGGACCTTGACTGTAAGTAGAAAGAGATGGAGAATACCTGGGGAAAGCTGGGTGGCTGTTTGCTCTTTTACTTATTATTTTATTTTATTTTTTTAAGAATGCAGGCATTTGAGGATCCGGGAGAAAGGGAATGACCAAGGAAGCAAGGCTCTGGGGAGGTGGAAGGGGTCAGGATCCAGATCAGAACAGTTCGGCTCTGAATAACACGAAGGCGACGCCATCCCGAGAGAAGAGCGAAGAAGGTGAGAGGGGACTTGGCTGGAGGGGGCGTGGCTGGAGGGGGCGTGGCTGGAAGGGGCGTGGCTGGAAGGGGCGTGGCTGGAAGGGGCGTGGCTGGGAATGGGCTGGGAGGTGTTAGAGGAAGACCTCAACAGAGCTCGTAGTCTGTGGCCTCGATCTCCCCTGAGATGGAGGGGAGGGGATCGAGCAGGGTCTTCGTGGAGAGGGCGGTGGCGGGAAGCCAGAGGAGGTTACCTTCTGCAGCAGGCCGTGGCTCACGCTCTGCCACTCCCACCCAGAAGTAGAAAAGAGCCCAGGCTTCAGGTGGAGCGATCCTGCTCATGCCCGGGGAGAAAACCTCGGTCCCCTACACTTCTGTGCTCCAATGAACCCTTCTCCACCCGCACCCGCACCCCAACGCAGAGGGAACAACATCCTGATGGGAGGTGCTTACCTGAGACTCCACCTGGATCACAAGCAGCGTCTCCTCTGTCTCCAAGGAAAGAGACGCATCGGGTCGTAGGCCTGCTTGGAGAGCGCTCCCACGCAGCACATGGATTTGTGGCTTCCAAGTTGCCCCAGCTTCTCCTGCGCTGCTGTACCGCGGCTGGTGCACACAGAGAGACGATCCCTCAGGGATGTAACTGTCCCTCAGAACAACGGATTACTTAAAATATAACCCCTGGGAAATTTTACTGGTTACCAAGCACATTTAGATGTAGCCTCCAGAAGAACACACACTGGCAACAGGCCGCTGGAGGAGAGGACAGTATATATACAGCCTTGAAGCCCAGCAGCTGGAACACCCAGCCCGCTCAGGACTGACCTCCGCCTCCTTCATTTTCCCATTATCTCCCCTTCCCCCCCTGCCCCAGAGCACCTGCAGCTAATTAGATAAGTCCTTTGAACGTGCTTGCTCAGCTATAAACTTTATACGGCTTGACCAGACATATTTTGCCTTCCTTCTTGTTGATCTACAAGGCCTATGATCAGCGTTTAGCCTTCTTCGGCTCTTCTGCTGATTACTGTCTGTATCTAATAAAAACGGGACTGAGGAGTTGTTGGGGCCAACAGTCTTTGCTAGTGGTGTCCCCCGCTCCCTTTCTCTGGCAGCTGACTTGTTCGTGCCTCATTCTTCTCCTATGCACTGTCAGGAAGCAGCAAGGAAAGCCACAGAAACCCCCAAAACCGGACTACCAAGGCTTGTCAGGCGATTTTCCCGAAGATGTAAAATAAATGACATTGTTTCCCTTTGGGAAAGATTTTCCAAGCGTTCATAGAGAATTTTGTGAAGAGCTAGCAAATGCTACCATTGGGGGGGAAAAAAATAAAACCATTCCAGGGAAAGCCACACAAAAGCTGGAGTTAATAAGTAAAAAGTGTCCATAGACATAATTTTTACTGCTGCAGATGCTTAAAACTGACAGGAAGAAGCAAACCCCCTCTCCCACCATCAGTAGTTCCTGTCAAGTGTGACCTGTGACTGTCTTCCAGCCGCCCAGGGCATTTCTGGTGGCCAGGAAAAGCTCCGGCTATGAACAATATATTTTTCAACCTCCTCGCGATGTGAAAAACTGGCTTTTTAAGCTTTTCTGAACACCTGCGGGGTGGTGTCCCTCACAAAGATGTCAAACGCAAAGAATGAATGAGAGGAAAGGAGCCCCCAAACCAGTCGCTTGAGTTTCGACAACTCAAAACGCAATTCTTTGCCAAGAATTCAACTACTTCAGGCCTGGCAGTTGATTAAGATGGTGTTTCTGTGCATAGACGGGGCCAACTGTCTCTTGGCAAAGATTTATATTCCATAATCTAAAGTTAAATATAGTTGAACAGAGTTGAACTAAGTCTTGATTCTGTGTCTGGCAGCAGATTTAGCCTGGAGGCAGGGAAAGAGACGTACAATAACTCAGAAAGAGCTTTTCAGTTCTGGGATGGTGCACTTTACAGAGAAAGCTATAAAAAGAGAAGCTTAGGACCAAACATGGTCTTGGAGAGATCTAAAGTGGACTACTTGTTTACTGAGATCTGAAAGGTGATAACGATGTCGTAAGAAAGACCCCAGAAAACAGCAAATTGAATAAAATAAATACTAACCTGTGGAATTGCTTATTCTGACACAGACCCAGGCGTATTCGAGTTCCCACTACCTCACTGGGGACTTCACTCTGTCACCGATGCACTTTCATTCTCCATTGGGCTCCTTCTCATAAGCCTAAAAATAAACTCAAGACTCTACCATCCTAGGGAAAAAAAAAAAAAAAAACATTCTCTTAACACTGTTTCCCTTCTTCTATTGGCAAACCTTAAGAAAGTATGATGTAGTAAGAAAATGTTCTATGGCCTGAATGTTTGCCTCCCACCACGCTTCATATGTTGAAGCCCTAACTCCCAATGTGATGGTTTTTGGAGGTGGGACCTTTAGGATGTGATTGCAGTTAGATTAGGACGTAAGGGTGGGGCCCTCATCATGGGACTAATGCTCAGAAAAAGAAAAAGAGACACAAGATCTCTCTCTCCCCACTCTGTGAGATGATACAATAGGACAGCCACCGGTAAACCAAGGAGAGGGTCCTCACTAGACACTGAATCTGCTAGCATCTTGATCTTGACCATCCCAGCCTCCAGAACTGTGAGAAATAAATGTCTGCTGTTGTGTAAACCACCAAGCCTGTGGAGTTCAGATACAGCAGCCCGAATTGCCAAAGAGAGCCGGCTTCGAAAGTGTCTAATTCTATGTTAAAATGCTTACCAGTGCTTATCTTAAATTTCTCGATCCTGACTCCTCTCTTGCATTTCAGCTGACTGTTCATTCTAAGTCTCTCTCATTCTTCTCCAGTTCCTCTGTTTCATGCCCAAATTTTGTTATATGCAGGCTGTGTTCGGCACTTTGCTCAAAGTAGATGTTGTCCCTGGGTAGTACCACCTGGCCCAGAAAACCTCTCCTCTCTACCCTCTTCATCCAACTGCTCCTATTCCCTACTCTGCCTACATGTCCCAGAGGCATATATTTGGTGCATCCCAAAGCCAGCGCATCATGTCCTCTCCCTCCATGTAAAACCTCTTTTCCCTCCAACACCCTACATCCTAGATAAGCATCCCATTGTTAACACTAAAAGCCTCGTGTTAATTTCTGATTCCTCCTTCCCTCTTACACTTACATCTAATTTGTCACCACGCCCTGTTAATCCTACATCCTAAACTCCCTCTGATCTTTCTTTTCCTCTTAGTTCAGGACCTCATCTGTACTCTTTAAGCTGCTTCCTGATGTGATTTTTTCATGTCTATTTCTCTCCACTCTGGAATCAAGTGATCTCTATCATATACAAATCAGATACCACTGCAGCCACACTGCAAATCTCTGTTTTCCTGTCTATGGGATACAGCTTCTAGACCATACTATAGTCCTTACCCGTCAGGCAAAGTCTAGTTCCCCCTCCTACGTATGTCCACGATTCGGTAAAAACTATCCTAAATGGCCCATCTCCCCGCCCCATCCCCTGAACTGAGTGACTTGCCCACTAATTTCCGATCTCTTTAACCTTTTACATATCTCTACCCTATATGCTGAGTATTTTCTCACATGGCTTTTTCCCCCAGTTAGTCTGTGAGTTCTTCTTTGGCAAAGAGCACATCTTATGTATCTTGGTCTTGCAGCACCTGGCACAGTCCCTGACAACCAACACTTACTGGGATTTTTTGAGTGGAAAATGTACTGAGTGAATGAGTGAGTGAATGGCTGAGGTGTTAACTTCTAGGTCTCACTGGCCCACTTTGGAAGATTGTTCTACATTTTGTCTTCTTTGTGTGGCATTCTATTGCTAAGGTCAAGATTTTAGAGAAAGGCTTCCCAAAACACCAGTATAAAGCACATGGAATGTGTCTGTGAAGTTACAGACTCCTCCGGCCATGAGGATCGCTAGGGTCCCTACACTGATCGCTAGAAGGAGCCGATTAGGCAGGAGAACCAACTTCACTGCAGATTTGCTCTACCCCTGAATTTTCTGGCATGACCAGAGGCTCCACGACAAATAGGGTGAATGTTCCTTATTCTACTTGTCCTTTGGCTCCCTCAAGGGTTCATTTTCCTCAAGGCACATGTTCTAAAATTAAGAAACATAGGGGCTATAATAAAATGAAAGTGCACACATTCTCAAAACAGATTTTATTGACCCTCATAGGTAAATTGAAGTAATCTTTAAAAACCCAAGTAAGAGTGCTCATTATATCACCCAGTCTTGCTAAATAATACCCCGCCTTCTCTAAACATCAGGTTCCTCTTTTCCCTACACACTACCACTGCCTTAGCTGTCATCCTTATCACCACAGCGGTGATCCTCTTGTCCTGCTTTCTCCTGAAAAGGCACCACTGTTTTCTTCCTTATGTTGTGTGTGAGTGGTATGGTAGTCATTTAGGATATTGTCATCTCTTTACAGATAGATGTTAAGCAACTTTGGGAAAAGACAACATATTTGTATTTGTCTTTAAGTCACAAAAAATATTAATCAAACATTGGCAAAATATTATAGATGTTTGCACAAGGTGATTAATTTGTGTTAACTTAAAAAAAAAAGTCTGCCTGGAGGAGGCTGATCGAATAAACTAGAGTTTGTTGGAGTACTATACTGCTATCAAAAATGAGTAATATCTTTTTTATTGTATAGCATGATGACTTCTAGAATATATTGTTGCATTAGGCTTTTTGCTCAGCAGGGGGAGCCTGCTTCTCTCTCTGCCTGCCACTTCCCCTGCTTGTACTCTTTCTCTCTGACAAATAAATAAAATCTTAAAAAAAAAAAAAAAACACAATTTTTTTTTGGTTCAGAATTTGATTTGGAAACTATCAATATAATGTATCTTAATTTAAAAAAATCCAGCTATGATACCAAAAACACAGGCAAAAATAGGAAAAAGATAGGCAAATTGTATTAAAAATTCTGTGCATCAGGGCTCCTGGGTGGTTCAGTTGGTTGAGCAACTGCCTTCAGCTCAGGTCATGATCCTAGAGTTACCAGATGAAGACCCGCATTGGGGTTGGGGGGGAGGTCCCTGTTCAGCAGGGGGCCTGCTTTTCTCCCTCTGCCCTTCCCCCATCATGCTCTCTATCATTCTTTGTCTCAAATAAATAAATAAAATCTTTTTAAAAAAAATCTGTGCATCAAAGGACACAGTGGTGAAAAGGTACCCTGTGAAGTAGTAGAAAATATTTTCAGATAATATATCTGATAACGGGCTAACATCCAGAATATGTAAAGAATTCCTCTCATTCAGGGATGCCTGGGTGGCTCAGTTGGTTAAGTGGCTGCCTTCAGCTCAGGTCATGATCCCAGTGTCCCAGGATCGAGTCCCACATCGGGTTTCTTGCTCAGCAGGGAGTCTGCTTCTCCCTCTGCCTCTGCCTGCCATTCTGTCTGCCTGTGCTCGCACACTCTCTCTCCCTCTATCTCTCCAACAAATAAATAAATAAAATCTTAAAAAAAAAATTCCTACCATTCAACAATAAAAAACAAACAACTCAGTGAAAAAAAAATGGGCAAATACCTTGAATGGTTTGATCATCAGGGTAATGCAAATTAAAACCACAATGAGATAACTATCTCATGCCTATTGGGATGGCTATTACAAAGAAACAAACAAAACGGATTTTTTTTTTTAACCAATATGTTGAGGATATGGAGAAACTGGAATCCTTGTGTAGTGTTAGTGGGAATGGGAAATTGTGCAGCCTCCATGGAAAACAGTGTGGTCATTCCTCAAAAAGTTAAAAATTGGACTAAAAATATGATTCAGCAATTCCAATTCTGGGTATAGACCCAAAGAATCAAAAACAGAGTCTCAAAGAGAAGTCTGTACCCCCATGTTTATAGCAGTATTATTCACAATAACCAAAAAGTTGAAACTTTTTGTCCAAGTGTCCATCAAAGGCTAAATGAATACACAAAATCTGGTATATACTTATGATGGCATATTATTCAGCCTTAAAAAGGAAGAAAGTCCTGAAAGAAGCTACACGTGAATGAACCTTGAATACATTATGCTAACTGAAATAAGCCAGTCACAAAAAGATGGATACCACGTGATTCCATTCCCATGAGATTCCTAGAGTAGTCAAACGCATAGAAACAGAAAATAGAACGGAGGTTACCAGCGGTTCAGGGAAAGGGGGTTGGGAAGTCATCGTTTAATGAGTATGGAGTTTCAGTTTTGCAAGATGCAGGTGGAGATGGACAGTGGTGATGATTGAAATACTTAGTACTACTAAAGTGGACACTTAAAAATGATTAAGGTGGTAAATTTTACATGGTATGTATTTTACCACAATTAACAATTTTTAAAATACTGAATCAAATGACTACAATAAAGAATTGATATTTTGGGCGTGCCTGAGTGGCTCAGTCAGTTAAGCATCTGCCTTCAGCCATGATCTCAGGGACCTAGGATGGAGCCCCCCAAATTGGGCTCCCTGCTCAGCGGAAGCCTGCTTCTCCCTCTCCCTCTGCCTGCCACTCCTCCTGCTTGTGCTCTCTCTCTCTGTCAAGTAAATGAATAAAACCTTAAAAAAATAACTGATATTTTAAAAAGACATTTAAGGAACAAGCCAATGTGGTATATGGACCTTATTTGAATCCCAATTTAAACAAATAATATCTTAGGAGCACTTGACTGGCTCAGCCAGAAGAATGTGTGACTTTTGATCTCAGGGTCATGAGTGGGAGCCCTCTTTTAGGTGTAGAAATTACTAGAGCATAAACAAACTTTAAAAAAAAAATGAAATAATACCTTTATAAGGGTTGTGGGAACTTAAATACAGACTGGATATTTAATGATATTAAGGAATTATTGTTTTTTAGGTATGATAAGGGTATGATGGATTTTCTTTGTTTGCTTTTTGGGGTGGTTTTTGTTCTAGTTTTTGTTTTAATTAAGAATTTGGTTTTTAGGGGTGTCTGGGTGGCTCAGTCAGTTGAGCATCTGCCTTTGGCTCAGGTCATGATCCCAGGGTCCTGGGATGGAGCCCCGCATTGGGTTCCCTGCTCAGCAGGGAGTCTGCTCATCCCTCTGCCCCTCCCCCTGCATGCTCTCTCTCTCTCCCTCTCAAATAAATAAATAAAATCTTTTTTTTAAAAAAGACTTTTTAAAAGCAGTTTTAGGCTCACAGCAAAACTGAGGGGGAAGGTGCAGAGCTTTCCCATTGACCAGCCCCCCCAACACACACGCATGCACAGCACCCCCCATTACTAACTTCTCCACCAGAGTGGTACGTTTGTAAGACTCAGGAACTTCTACTGACCCATCACAATCCCCCGGAGTCTGCGGTTCACACTGTTCACACCCAGTGGTGTACATCCTGTGGGTGTTTTAAGTACTCTTTTTCTCAGACATATATATTTACCGGTGGAATTGTATGACCTTCGGGATGTGCCTCAGAACAATCCGAGAACGGAGGGAAGTGCAACTGCCTGTCAGAACAATGTATTACTTATAACCCCCGGGAAATTTTACTAGTTACCAAGCGCATTTAGATACAGCCTTAAGAAAAACAGATACTGCCACAGGCCTCTGGGGGAGAGGATGATCTATGGCCTTGAAGCCCAGCAGCTGGGGATGCCCGGCTCGCTCAGGGCGGAAGGCCGCCTGCTTCATTTTCCCCTTATCTCCCCTTCCCCCGGGAGAGCACCTGTGGCTACTTAGCTAGGTCCTTTGAATGTGCTTGTTCAACTATAAACTTTATACTGCTTGTACAGATATATGCTGCCCTCCTTGTTTATCTACAAGGCATATGACTAATGTTTGACCTTCATCGACTCTTCTGTTGGTTACTGATTTTACCTAATAAAAGCCAGACTGTGGAGCTGCTCGGGGCAGCCGTCTTTCGACTGTGGTCCCCCGCTCCCAGTCTCTTGCCGCTGACTTGTTTGTGCCTCATTCCTCTCCCGTTCGCCGACTGGCAGCGGCAGGGAAGTGTGTTGGAGGGTAGACAAGATGGTTATGCGTTGATAACTGTTGAAACTGACTTAGGGGTACAAGAGGCTTCCACACATTATTTTCTCTGTTTATGTTTATTTTTGATATTTTGGAGTAATAAACACTTTTTTTAAATGTTTACAGTTCTGAAATCTGCATTTAGAGTGATTCATTATACTATTCTCTTTGCCTCTGTGTTTATAAAATTTTCATAATACCAAGTCTAAAAAAATCCTTCACCAGGATGATCACCTCTACCCAATGGTATCCCCACTTTTCTTACTGCCTCTCCACTGTCTGCAGGGCCAAGTGTAAGTTCCCTGTGATGACACCCGAGGCCCTCCATGACCCGACCTCGGCTCTGCTTCCCAGCCCTTGCCTTCAGGGCAATGCAAAAGTAATTTGGTCCCTAAGTACATAGGGCTGTTGGTGCCTCTGACTTTTCATGTGGTCTTCCTTGTTCCTGCAATATTCTTCCCCTCCTCATACACCTGGGGAGCAATTCTTCTTCCAAAACCCTCATCAGGGCTCATGTTCTCTAAAAGCTTCCCTTCTCACCTCTCTCAACTCCTTAAATATCTGTGGCAGCTCTCTGGCAAATTATCACTCTCCCATTTCTCTGATGTGCACAGACATTAATCTTCACACAAATTTCACTACATTATAATTTTTTTATTATGGCGCTGCCCCCCCACTAGGTTATGATCATACCATGGATGCATGATAAATATTTATTAAATCAACCTGACTCCTGCTTCAAAAATTTCTGAGTGACATTGCAAAGAGAAGGAAAGGCTAAAATGAAAAAAACCTATTCAGTCACCAGAATGTTTTTTTCATACTCTAAATCAACAGAGAAAACAAAACAGTCACCAGAGCTAAAGAGGTCATTAAAGATTTTGTGTCATCTCAGGAAACACACAAAATTCCTCTCTACAGCACACCATGATGGCTCCAGTCACAAAATTATTTTTAATCACTTCAGAAAACACAGGAAGATCTTAAGTGGAAGCTAACGTCATGTAGATATTCCTCTCAGGAGATTAAGAACCTTATTTGGAGGACCCCTGAAAGCGACTTGGGGTTTGTTGAAGATGGAAAGCGCCCATTAGGAACATTGGTAACATTTGTGGATTCTTGCCATACATTCTAATTGATCATTTTAGTGATTCTCTTGTTTCTCTTTTCTTTCTAAGTTTACTTTTTAAAAATGTATTCACACACGTCAAGGTCCAGTGAGAATACAAACCATTTCCTGCCGCCCCTCCCTGACCTCCCCCCACTCCTGCCCTCCACTATTTCCTGAGTCACATCAGCACCTCCTTTCTATTCCTGTCAACCGATTCTTCTGGCACCTACCTTCTATTTTTTTATGTCATAGTCTTACATAGCTTTTCCTGATTTCTCAGCTGGAGGCACCATTTTTTATTTCCACATAGAAATAGAAGGCTTTCTCACACACCAGCCTTCATCCTAACCATGCATATAGGCCAACTTCCTGACCTGCATCCCTCCTATTATATGGGAACTGGTCTGAGAATGATATTCAGTGGTTCCACGCCATGACTGTGTAAACACGATAGACCACTGGACCATGCGGCATCCTAAGAGGAGATTTCCTTTCCTCCACAACTTTTGGTTTTCCCTGGAGTTCACAATAGAACTTTTTCATATTTTCTTAGCTTTCTCTCTGCTAATCACTAACCCTCAAATTTGTGACTTACATACATGTTCCCTCAATGTATTCAAATCCATTACGTTTTCTATCAATTTACCTTCTTAAAGAAGTCTCAAGCTTGGGCGCCTGGGTGGCTCAGTGGGTTAAAGCCTCTGCCTTCAGCTCAGGTCATGGTCCCAGGGTCCTGGGATCGAGACCCACATCAGGCTCTCTACTCCACGGGGAGCCTGCTTCCTCCTCTCTCTCTGCCTGCCTCTCTGCCTACTTGTGATCTCTCTCTCTCTCTCTGTGTTAAATAAATAAATTAAAAAAAAAAAGAAGTCTCAAGCCTTCTAATGTTGTCTTGCTGTTTAGCTATTACAGTCAGAGGGGAAAGTTACTCAAAATTTAAACTAAGATCTCGATATTGCTGAGAATGTGGAAGGCTGGAGAGATGCTCACACCAGTCGGTAGCTGGTCATATGCAAACCTCATTTCCTTAACCCGTCAAAATTATGGATCTTTTTGCACATGAGTAGAGTACAAAACTCTCTTGAAAAATTGCCCCATGGCCAGCAGAAGAAAAGTCTATGACACTCAGGTAGAGGAAATGAGATGTCCTGTCACTTAGCAAAATTCAGGAGGGTGGACCTTAGTTAGAGTCAAGTGAGCAGATTTCAGTAGCCTTTACCTTGGAATAAATCACCTCATAACCTAGTGGCTTATGACAATGATGTATTATCCCACTGTCTCTGTGGGTCAGGAATTTAGGAACAGGGGTGCCTGGGTGGCTCAGTCAGTTAAGCCTCTGCCTTTAGCTCAGATCATGATCCCAGGGTCCTGGGATTGAGGCCCACATCAGGCTACTTGCTCAGCGGGGAGCCTGCTTCCCCCTCCCGCTCTGTCTGCGACTCCCCCATGCTGTGCTCGCACTCTCTTTGACAAATAAATAAATAAAATCTTTAAAAATAATAGCGATAATTTAAGAGGAGCTCAGCTGGATGGTTCCTGTTCAGGGTTTCTCTCAAGGCTGCCATCAGGGTATCAGTTAAGTCCACTGTCATATGAAGCCTGCCAACAGCCGGAGGATTTAATTTCAAGACCATTTCAAGGCCACTCACGTGGCTATGGGCAAGAGGGTTTGGTTTGTCACCACATGGGCCTCCGCAGAAGCTGCTTCCTCATCCTCACAGCCTGGAGTGAATTCATTAAGAGAGCCGTCCAGGAGAGAGAGAGAGCCAAGAGGCTGCAGCGCCTTTTATGGCCCATGCTCTGAATATGCATATCGTCCTCTCTGCTTTTTCTTATTCCTCAGAAACAAGTCATTAAGTCCAGCACAAAACCAAGGGAGGGAACTCATCTCTACCTCTTGAAGGAAGGCATTTTGCAGAATCTGTGGACATGTTTTAAAGCCACCGTACACTATTTGAAAGAGGTTGCAGTGATTTTCCAGGAAAATATTAAAACTCGTAATTTGCTAGAATTTTTATTTTTTCCTGTCTAATCCTTGATTAACCCATACAGGACTAATCTTGTTATGGAGGGACAAATTACCACCATTTATATATATATATATATATATATATATATATATATATACACATATACACATACATACATATATATGTATATTTACATATATAGACATATTCATATATATATACATATATATATATTTTTTAAAGATTTTATTCTTTTATTTGACAGGCAGAGATCACAGGTAGGCAGAGAGGCAGGCAGAGAGAGAGGAAGGGAAGCAGGCTCCCCGCTGAGCAGAGAGCCTGATTCGGGCTCGATCCCAGGACCCTGGGATCATGACCTGAGCCGAAGGCAGAGGCTTTAACCCGCTGAGCCGCCCAGGTGGCCCTACCACCATTTTTTTTAAAGTAATCTCCACACCCAACATAGGCTCAACTCAACATTGAGATCAAGAATCAGCTACTCTATCAACTGAGCCAGCCAGGCACCCCTAAATTGCCATCATTTTTATCTTTTCCTTTTGCCATCATTTTAGGAATTCCCTTCTCGTCTATCTTCTATGGGATCTCTTGTTTCTCTGATCCTATGGTCACTGTTTCTTGGTGTAGTCCCTCTTCTGGAAGAGTGTATGCTCTAGCAGCTTCCTAATAAAAAGTGAATAGGAGATAAAGTTGTGAAAATATCATCCAACTTCCAGTTGTTTTTCAGAAGTTCAGTGTCACTTGATTTTCAATTCTTGGTCTGTAATTTCGCTCTGGGAAACTTTGGGGTCTTTTTATCCCCAATGTTCCAAAATTGCACCATGGTGCACCTCATTGTGGGTTTGTATCTTTCCACTTCTAGTTTCTTGATAGAATCTTCACGTAGAAATCCATTTCTTTCTGGGCATCTGGGTGGCTCAGTCAGCTAAGTGTCTGCCTTCAGCTCAGGTCAAGATCCTGGAGTTCCAGAATGGAACCCATGCTGGGCTCCCTGCTCAGCGGGGAGTCTGCTTCTCCTTCTGCCCTTCCCTGCTTGTGTTCTCTCTTGCATGCTCAGACTTGGTCCTAAATAAATAAAATCTTTAGGGGGAAAAAAAAAAAAGAAAGAAATCCATGTTCTTCCATCTGGGGAAACACTGAATTATTTCTTTGATGATTTCTTATTTTACTCTACTTCTTTCCTCTGTTTTCTCCTGGAATCTTAGTAGGATGATAGACCTTTGGACTAGTCTACTAATTTACTTTTCTCTCGTTCCCATCTGTTTATTGTAATCTTTGACTTCCTGGAAGATTTCCTACAAATACATCTTCCAATCTTTCTGAATTTTTAATTTCTGATATCATGCTAATCTCCAAGAACTCTTTTTTTCTCTAAATGCTTTTTAATACCATTCTATTCTCATTTCATACATGTAATGTCTCCTCATATCTCTAAAATCATTACGGTGGTTTTTTTCTTTTCTTAAAGATTTTATTTATTTATTTATTTGACAGAGATCACAAGTAGGCAGAGAGGCAGGCAGAGAGAGAGAAGGAAGCAGGCTTCCCGCCGAGCAGAGAGCTCGATGTGGGGCTCCATCCTAGGACCCTGAGATCATCGCCTGAGCTGAAGGCAGAGCCTTAACCCAGTAAGCCACCCAGGCGCCACCCCTCACTTTTTTTTTTTTTAGAGATTTTATTTATTTATTTATTTGACAGAGAGAGAGAGAGAGAGAGAGATCACAAGGAAGCAGAGAGGCAGGCAGAGAGAGAGGGGGAAACAGGCTCCCTAATGAGCAGAGACTGACGTGGGGCTCAATCCCGGGACCCTAAGATCATGACCTGAGCTGGAGGCAGAGGCTTAACCCACTGAGCCACCCAGGCGCCCCATTATGGTAGTTTTTTAAAAAGTTTTCTTAAAAGTGTATAATTTTGGGGCACCTGGGGGGCTCAGTCGGTTGCGTGTCCTACTCTTGGTTTTGGCTTAGGTCATGATATTGGGGTCATGGGATCAGCCCCACATCAGATTCTGAGCTCAGCACGGAGTCTCCTAGTGCCACCGCCCACCCACCTCTCTCCCCTCCCCCACCCCGCCCCCCCTGCCGCCCTGCTGGCTCGCGCCTGCGCATATACTCTCTCACTCTCTTTCTCTCTAAAATAAATAATTTTTTAAAAGTGTGTAATTTCTGCTCTCTCCAAGTAGACTTTTCTCTTTGTTTTGACTTCTGTCTTTCTTATTTCTTTCAAATCTCTGGAGATCCTTGGTTATCCACTCAAATTGGATAAAATATGAACTTTGATAGAGTTTGTAGATTATGGACTTCAACATAAGATAATAAGCTGGGGAATTTAAATGTGAATCTCAAAATGTGTTGTTTTATGGAAATCTCTTTTCTTGGGCAGCCAGATTTACTAGATCTGGCTCCTCTGATCTACTGTCCAGAGAATAAAGACCTGAATGCCAACATTCTGGGAGCCAGGTTGGGTAAGAAGGCTGGGAAAATAAAAATTTGGTATCTACATTTTAACTTAATTCCCATGTGTTCAATATAATGTCCCTGCCTTCAACTAGCCTAGCGTCCCTCAGTTCAGAAATCTTTTTGAAAAACCGTATCTAGAGCTTAAAATTCCCATCTTTTCCTAGGGTATAGAGAAGTGGTTGCCCAGCCACTTGGAATGGGGACAGAGATCTGAGATTGGCTGAAAGCTGGTTTTAGCCCCACCACCAGCCCCATTTCCAGGGGTGACAGATGCTGCTAATTCCTGGGCTTTTTAAAAGAGTCCCATGTACAAATCATTTCATTTCTTATCTCTCTCCACTTCTGGCTTGGGATTTAGATTTCTCAGTTCCATTAGGAAAATTACCATTTACCGTCTGCTTTCCAACTTAAAAAGTGTGTCCCTTTCTCTTCTCCTGTTCTCTACTTGCTTTCTGAGGCCAAAAAAAAAAAAAAAATCCTTTGCTTTGTTTCATTGTGGTTGAACATGTACTTTCAAACGAACAGCTTTAACCAGAGTACCTTTTTCAGTTGTCTTTCACTGCCAATAACCCTAACCCTAACATGAATTCTAATAGATGTGAATTATTCGATCTCCAGTTGAAGTGGGAACATAGAGGAACTGGAATGAAGTTTTGGATTTTAAGAAAATAAAAGACTTTTATAGAAAGTTTCATTATGCATCTGCACGGAGAGGTAGGCAGTTGTTAGCTGGGATAAATGTGCTTATGACCCTGCAAAACTGTGGAATTCTGTTGGTATGAACAGTGGCAAACAGATTTAACGTTAAAGAATATGGACTCATTTTTAGCTAGTCTTAGATTACATATGAATTGAATAGGAACAATCATCTCATCAGGAAATCTTCAGCAGAGCTGGGAGCTGAGAAAGAAGTTAGGATTGTTTTGATTTTTGAGAGGAAAAACATCTGTTTTTGATTTTATGTACTGCCCTCTCTCCAAGTGCTTTTGGGGATCTTTAAAGATGCTTAGACACATGATGATCTGGTCTCTGTGAAATAAAGTATGGTTTAATGAATCCGGAATGTATCCATCTACTTGCTTGGCCATCGAAATAAGTTGCCCCACAGCCTGACCATGTCTCAGACTCGAGTTTATTCAGTTTGCTATTTTTGGATAGGCTGTGATATTTAAGAATATTATGAAAGAAGCCAAACAACGGTTGATTTTCCATCTGCCTCTGATTATCTGAGCTAATGTTTCCCAAACAGTGTTCTGTGGAACATCAGAAACCAAAATTGCTGGTGAGTACATCATTAAAGAAAAAAACAAAACAAAACAGAAACCAACTTCTGTCTTTTAAATTTTATTCCTTTACTATGTTTATTAGACATATTTATATAATTGCTTTTCTTATTCTATAATCTGCCTTTAAGAAATGCAGTGTCCTACAGAAAAGATCAGCAAATGATATGCGATCGCCTCATCTGGGAACATATTTTCCAGTACAGCAATGATAATGTATTTATCAAAGTGCAGATTTACTATCTATGGATATGTATCTTGTATCTTAAAATTTCAAGAAGCATTTGTCATATTTAAAACTTTTTTCATTTTTTTAAAGATTTCATTTATTTGTTTGACAGATAGAACACAAGTAGGCAGAGAGGCAGGCAGAGAGAGGGGGGGGGGGAAGCAGGCTCCCTGCTGAGCAGAGAGCCTGATGTGGGGCTCAATCCCAGGACCCTGGAATCATGACCCGAGCCGAAGGCAGAGGCTTTAACCCTCTGAGCCATCCAGGTGCCCCTAAAAATTTTTCATCTTAATAAAATTTTTAAAAATATTTAAATCTTAATTGTTTTTATCAGTTTTGTTGCTGTTTGTGGGATTTGTAAGATGTTTTTTAAGTTCAGAAGGCAAAAAAATCCTGCTAGAAAGAGAAAACACAGTTACTGTAACACAGAGAGATACATGATGAATGCTACAGTGACTATGAGAGGTGCGGTCATAAGAGTTCAGAGAAAGAAGTTAGTGTGGACTGATGACATTGGGGAATGTTTTGAGTAGGAAGTTGATCTGAAAGAGGGCTTGAAAGACAGAAAGTACTGTTCGTGCTCTCACATGTCTCACTAGTATGCCAGGAATGCAAGGCTCTGACTGCTTTTTACCCAGGCCATTTCTCAGGGTGTGTTTGCAGCAAGCAATATTGAGAGATGAAATAATACCCTTCTTAGACAAGGAACATGCTTGATTACTACTTGCTCTAAAACGATGTTGCCCCAGCGCCCAGGTGGCTCAGTTGGTTAAGCATCCAACTCTTGATTTCAGCTCAGGTTGTGATCTCCAGGTCGTGGGATCAAGCCTCCCGATAGGCTCCACGCTCAGAGCGGAGTCTGCTGAAATTCTCTCTTTCCCTTTTCCTAAGGCCCTCCCCACTGCTCTCTTTCTCTCTCTAAAGTAAATAAATATTTTTTTTAAATGGTGGTGTCCCAAGTTCTGTGTTCTCTCAAATAATACAATCCATTTGGTGTGATGGAATTTAGAGGCAACTAGATCATAAGGACAGAGCCCTCATGAAAGGGGTTAGTGCCGTTATAAAAGAGACCCAGAGAACTCCCTTGCTCTTTCTACCTTGTGAGAAGACAGCTATCTATGAACCGAGAAAGGAACACCCACCAGACACTGAGCTTGATGGTGTCTTAATCTTGGACTTCTCAGCCTCCAGAACTGTCAGAGATGTTTCTGTTGGTCATAAGCCACCCAGGCTACACTACTTTGTCTCCAGTGACTGAGCTGTTAATCACAGTATTGTAAAGACTCCCACGTGTGGTAGGTATTCTCAATATATGTTTGGATGTTTCTCGAATGACTGAAAATGAATATACTAAGAAGTTAATGGTGAACATAAAGACATTGGCTGAGTGGAGCCCAAAACTTGACAAGGAGAATCGTTTAAAAATAACTCACAGAGTTTTATTTTTTAAATCTTTTTCCAAGGCTTTCAAAATCACACATATGTAATCATTTGGATTAGAAACAAAACCACACACACACACACACACACACAAGGATAAATAAAGGTCATACCATAAAATCTATTGCAAAAAAATCATTTCTGGAGTAAATAAATACAGTCTTTAAAATATGACAAATTCAAAACTTATTTAACCTAAATTGAAAATCAATGAAATCCAAAAATTATCACCACTATTGTGCTACTGGCTCTATTTTTATTTTTTTATTTCTTAATGTAAATTGAAGTTAATTTACATACAGTGTAGTATTGGTTCCAGGAGCAGAATTTAGTGATACATCACTTACATATAACACCCAATGCTCATCCCAACAACTGGCCTCTTTAATGTTCATCACCCATTTAGCCCTTCCCCCACCCACCTCCCCTCCAACAACTCTCAGTTTGTTCTCTATGTTTAACAGTCTCTCATGGCTTGTTTCCCTCTCTGTTTTCATCTTATTTTATTTTTCCTTCCCTTCCTCTTTATTTATCTGTTTTGTTTCTTAAATTCCACATATGAATGAAATCATATCATATTTGTCTTTCTCTGACTGATTTCACTTAGCATAAAACACTTTAGTTCCATTCACATCACTGCAAATGGCAAGATTTCATTCATTTTGATGGCTAAGTTATATATATATGTACATATGTATGTACATGTATGTACATATAACTTCTTTATATCTATATAAAGAAGATGTAGCCATATCCATTACATGTGTGTGTGTGTGTGTGTGTGTGTGTGTGTAAAGAAGATGTGGTATACCATATGCATTCATCTGTCTATGGACATCTGGACTCTTTCCATAATTTGGCTATTGCTGATAGTGTTGCTATAAACATCAAGGTGTGGCTGCCCCTTCATATCAGCATTTTTGTTTCCTTTGGATTAATACCTACTAGTGCAATTGCTGGGTCATAGGGTGGTTCTATTTTTAACTTCCTGAGGAACCTCCACACTGTTTTCCAGAGTGAGTACATAAGCTTGCATTCTCACCAACAGTATAAGAGGGTTCCCCATTCTCTGCATCCTCGCCAACACCTGTTGTTTCCTGAGTCAAGTTTTGCTACTCTGACTGGTGTGAGGTGGTATCTCATCACGGTTTTGACTTATACTCCCCTGATAATGAGTGATGTTGGGCATTTTTTCATGTGTCTGTTGGCCATTTGTATGTCTTCTTTGGAGAATTGTCTGCTTATGTCTTCTGCCCATTTTTTCACTGGATTATTCTTGGGGTGTTGATTTTGATGAGTTCTTTATAGATTCTGGATACTAGGCCTTTTTCAGGTATGTTGTTTGCAAATATCTTCTCCCATTCTGCAGGTTGCCTTTTAGTTCTATTGATTGTTTCCTTCAATGTGCAGAAGACTTTATCTTGTTTTTTTAATTTAAATTAGTCAACATAGAGTGTGCATCATTAGTTTCAGATGTAGAGTTCAGTAATTCATCAGGGGCATATAACACTAAGAGCTCATCACATCATGTGCCTTCCTTAATGCCTGTCAGAAACGGGCATTTCTTGATGATCCCCCAATGGTTCATTTTTGCTTTTGTTTCCCTTGCCTCCTGAGGTGTGTCTAGTAAGAATTTGCTGCAGTTGAAGTCAAAGAGGTTGCTGTCTATTTTCTCCTCTGGGATTTTAATGGTCTCCTGTCTCACATTTAGGTCTTTCATCCATTTTGAATTACTTTTGTGTATGGTATAAAAAAGTGGTGACCCACAGAGTTTTAAAAGCAATTTGTGGTTATGTAAGTTCTTTTGAATATACAAGCTCATTTATCTCCATTATCAATAATCTTACCAAACCAAGTTTTCTGAGGTTAATATTCTCCTAGCAAAAAGAAAAGAAAAAAGAGAAGAAAGAGAAAAAACTTTCAAAAATGTGCTTACGTCACCATAAAAGAACTCATGTACACACACATGCACACACACACACCCATGCACACATATATGTATACTTTTCATCTGACTTTAACTCCACAGTAACGTATTCCATTAGATCTTGGGCATCATTTCCCAAATACCAGGACTATGGCCATCTGTAGTCTAAAAGGGAGTATCACTTCCTCCTTTTTTTTTTTTTTTTTAGATTGATTTATTTATTTAAGTAAACATAAACATATAATATATTTTTAACCCCTGGGGTACAGGTCTGTGAATCACCAGCTTTACACACTTCACAGCACTCACCATAACACATACCCTCCCCAATGTCCATAACCCCACCCCCCTTCTCCCAACCCCCCTCCCCCAGCAACCCTCCGTTTGTTTTGTGAGATTAAGAGTCACTTATGGTTTGTCTCCCTCCCAATCCCATCTTGTTTCATTGATTCTTCTCCTACCCACTTAAGCCCCCATGTTGCATCTCCACTTCCTCATATCAGGGAGATCATATGATAGTTGTCTTTCTCTGCTTGACTTATTTTGCTAAGCATGATGACGCGGATGGAACTAGAGGGTATCACTTCCTCTTTTTTTAGTCGGCATGTTTTTGCCTTCGGTCGATTACCCCATGTATCCAATGGTCTAACTCAGTTATCAGTTGATTTAGGCTTTATAGGGAACGTGTGAGGTGGCTATTCAGTTCATTCAGAATGAAAAACAAAGCCCTCACACTGGGGGCGCCTGGGTGGCTCAGTGGGTTAGGCCGCTGCCTTCGGCTCAGGTCATGATCTGAGGGTCCTGGGATCGAGTCCCGCATCGGGCTCTCTGCTCAGCAGGGAGCCTGCTTCCTTCTCTCTCTCTCTCTCTGCCTGCCTCTCAGTGTACTTGTAATTTCTCTCTGTCAAATAAATAAATAAAATCTTTAAAAAAAAAAAAAAAAGTCCTCACACTGGCCCAAAGTGACCTTTATGTGACCTGCCACCACCCCCTCAACTCTCTGACCTCATGGTCTTCTTCTGTCCCCTAGCTCAATACTTAGGCCGACTAACTCCTTAAACTCCTCCTCCAAGGCTCGGCTCAAAAGTGACTACTCAGTGAGGACAGCAGCTCTCAGAACTCCAGTGTTTCTAATGGCTCTTAGAGTATTCTTTCTCTGTGTTTTTTTTTTCCCCCTACAGTCTTCTTTCTCTTTGGTACATTCAATTATTTGCTTATTTGTTATCCTTACTATTTGCTACCTCTCTCTTCCCTTAGAATGTAAGCTTCACAAAGTCAGGGTCTTTGCTCTTGGTCCGCTGATGTATTCCAAGTGTCAAGAACATGCCCAGAACAAAGCAAGCACTCAATAAATATTTGGTAGTCTACGTGTATAAATAACAATGATATCACATAAATAAATGGGAAAAAGACAATCCAAAAAGGAAAAAAAAATGTGCAAAAGCCCTAAATAGGCATTTTGTGTAAGAGGGTATCCAAATGATTGGGAGATCTAGGAAAAGATACCAAAAAGCTTTAATGGTTAGGAAGATGCAGAGGCGAGAAACAGTGGGAACTCTCTTAATAGTGTAGATTGGTACACCTTAGGGCAAACATTTGATATTATCTAGCAAACTGAAGTATGTCTACACAAACTGAAGCGACACTTGCACACGTATACTAGAGTTCAAAGCTTCACCCCAATATTGCTTGTAAGATCCAGAAACTGAGAACAAATCGAATGTCCATCAGTGGTTAATTGGACAACTGGATTGGGGTATATTCATGTAGTAGAATACTATCCAACAATCAAAGTAAATAAGTTGTTCTAAATGGACTATGGGTGAATCCATCAAATAAAAGCGAAAAAGGTGACAAAAATTCTCAGGGAAATGATTAGAGAATGTTTTCATTCATATAAAGTTCAAAAACAGATACATTAATTTAGGAATGAACACATAGATGGTAAAACTATAAATAAAAGTAAGTAAATGATTGCCATCCCCACCACCACCACACACATACCACTTTTAGGCAGGGAGAGTTAAGACTGTAGAGTGACACTTGGAGCAGGTGTTTTCTGGGGTGCTGGAGGTGTACCCTTTCTTTCCGCTCTGCAGTGGTTAGATAGATGTTTCCTGTGCAATTATCCTGTGAAATGTACACAAATGTTTCATCTACTCTTCTCTATGTTGGATATCCACAATTTTTTAAATGACAATAAATTGCCAAATCTTAGAGAAATTTCTTTCATTTGGAACTTTTAATGTTTTCTTCCTTGTGGCAAAGGATCTTGACAGACCGTATCCCTTTTTTGACTCGGTTCTCTTGCCTTAGATAAGAATGTCATATAATCAATTCCACTGTCTTTACATTGCAATTCACAAGAGAGATTTCGTAAGGAGGCAATGAAGAGGAAGAGACAGAAGACGGTCAACTCAAGGCTGAGCTTTCAGGGCAGACCCAGTGTCTGACACATGCAGCCACTCTGTGGGAGTCTGCCCCGATGAAACAGGCAGGGGCAGCTGAGGCTGGCGCTGACTCAGGGAGCATTTCTCCATCTTTTGTTTCGGGAAGAGTTTTTTACAATAGACACCTGGTAGATAAGGTGTTGTGAAACTTGGGGGTTTCGAGATGTCTTCCAGCCAGAGACGTTTGTGTAGGGGGCTAAGTCTATCTGCTGATGCTCCCTCAGGACTTACTTCTTTAGTCAGTTTGTAGAGCACTGATGTATCTACATGGCTTTGAACAGAGCAAAGAGACCATGCCTCATCTTATGATGCTCTGTAAATTGTATCATCTTGCCGAATCCAGCACAGCACGGAATCATCCATGCTGTGACTGAATTTTTTCTGAAGTTGAGTCTTCAGGGCAGCAGGAAACCAAGGTGATTCTAAAGAATCATTTGGCAAGCCAGCAAATAAATGCAGTTGGCCCTGGAGCAGTATAGATGGGAACAGCACAAGTCCACTTATATGTGGAATTTTTTTGATACAGAACAATACTGTAAATATACTTTTTCTTCCTTACAACTTTCAAAACATTTTCTTTTCTCTAGATTATTTTATTGTAAGAATACAGTAAATAATACATAGAACATATAAAATACATAGTTACGTGATCATTAATGCTTCTAGTCAACAATAGGTGAGTAGTAAAGTTTGGGGGGAGTCAAAAGTTATACATGGACTTTTGACTGTGTGGGCATCAGTTCTAAGCCCCAGTTGTTCAAGGATCAACTGTATGCACCACCTGTAGAAATGCTTGTGGGCCCGTGATGAGTCCATATGGGAACAGGCTCCCAGGAGTAGTGTGTCCTACCAAACAGTGGTGACCATGTTCCCACCATGAATTAACTGCTATGTCCTGATATCACTGTTTATTCAAAGTGGTCTCAGCTATCTACAGTTGCCAGGATCCTGAATGGGATGAAAAATATTAAGGGTCACTAAGGACATCTGCATCTTTCTGCACATGAGAGCATGTGGGTTAAAAAAGGAAAAACCTGGCCCAGGAATAAAAACACCAAGTGACCACTTTGAACCATGTGATCCAGAGAGGCTCAGTTCCCTAGTTATAGTTCTGCCTTCCACTGACGGTATGACCTTGGACTAGTACTACAACCACTCCAACCTTCAATTCTTCCACTTGGAAGTGTCAGTCATGTGTTTCACGGGTATCCCACAAACTTGTGAAAATGAAATGAAGAGAGACATACTAAACTTCCTTTTGACTGCAGGACTTACATATTTGTAAGCCTTTAATCTTTTAATCTTTTTTGGATCTTAATCTTTTAATCTTTTAATTTAATCTTTTTATATCTTAATCTTTTTAACCTTTTCTAATTATACAGTTAACATTTATCATTCACTACCAAAAAAAAAAAAAATGAGGTTTAAAGAAAAAAATCTTCTGCCTCATTAGTAGTCTTTTTTTTTTTAAGATTTTTATTTATTTATTTGATAGACAGAGAGAGATCACAAGTAGGCAGAGAGGCAGGCAGAGAGAGAGGGGGAAGCAGGCTCCCCGCTGAGCAGAGAGCCCGATGTGGGGCTCGATCCCAGGACCCTGAGATCATGACCTGAGCTGAAGGCAGAGGCTTAAACCACTGAGCCACCCAGGCGCCCTGCCTCATTAGTAGTCTTGAGAACTGACCAAAGTTGACAAATTTATATATACTTTATATATCTACTTTATTTGAATGTGTGTGTATGCGTATTTTTTAACAAAAAAGGGATCATATCCTACTAATCAGTACAATACCATGCAGCAACTTTTAATGAGAGGAACTGTTCCATACGGACATAGAACAAGGATACTTTATGTGACAAAGTTGCAGAATCATTTAGAATACAACAATATTTGTGTAGACACAGAGTTCATAGCTTCCTCTGGTAAAAATATGTTGCAAATGAGTGAAGTATTTTTTACTTCACACAGCTCTCTACCATTATCATTTCTTCTCTTAACCATATATACTTTAACAATAATTAATAATTAATAAATAATTAATAATGTGCAAGATAAAGTGCTGCATAAGTCAGCCAAAAGGAGACTATGCCATTGAAGTTGAAAGGAAAATAGCAGACCAGGGGCGGGGGGAACACTGAGAGAGAAGATTATACCAAAGAAATGGGAAAATGAAATAAAAGAAGCAAAGTAAAAGTAAGCATGTTACAATTTTCAAAACTACTCATTGGGGAATAGAAAGAAACTGATCATGCAGTTTCCGCCATCAACTTTCTTGTAATACATGGTACAGCAAGAAGATACTCAGTTCTGCTGACTAGTTCTTTTTAATGACCCTGTGCAACAAAGGCAAGTAGAGGCCAACACAGATCTGCTGAGAGTAAGAAGGCCTAAGTAGGGCCGGTGCTCAACTCTTTCCCAATTTTCACGTCTTTTTTTTTTTTTTTCTTTTTAAGATTTTATTTATTTGACAGAGAGACACAGCGAGAAAGGAAAGAAGCAGGGGGAGTGGGAGAGGGAGAAGCAGACTCTCCACTGAGCAGAGAGCCTGATGTGGGGCTTGATCCCAGGACCCTAGGATCATGATCTGAGCTGAAGGCAGCTGCTTAACGACTGAGCCACCCAGGTGCCCTCATGCCTTATAAAATATACAAAACAGCCATAAATTTGGGGGATGTGCATAAATGACAATCTATTGTCCCCTGGTATTTTCAAGCAACAGAATTTTATCTATAGACGCCCTTGCTTTCAATAAATCTTTGTATCCTCTCCAACAATAAAGCCTGTATGTCTATGTTCAAAATCTACTTTGAACCTCTCTACGTCTGTTTTCATCACCAGCAACCCAGTTCAAGTTCACTCCCACCTCTTTTCACGGCAGTGGTGCTCTGACCAGTCTCTCCATTTCCATGTTGGCTCTTCCTATCCCCCACCATAACTTTCCCACAAGAATATCAGAACAATCTTCCTAAAATGCTCATGGCATGAAAACTAAACTCCTTTGCACGACTTCAAGGAGCTACATGACCTGTCCCTTGCTTTGCCTCTTCCAGTCACCTTTAAGGCTTCCAGCTGCGCTAAGATTTTTCTCACCTCTGTCCTTGCCATGCTATTCTACAAACAGAAATGCTCTGCTGTTTTTCCGGTTTCAGTTTCTCACAGATTTCTTCAGTCTCCTCCCGTCCTCTAAATCTGGTCATAACCTGTATTTCTACATTTATTTGTATGGTAAATGTTTTATCGGGCTTCTGTACTATGTCAAAGAGGCGTCATGACTCTACAGGGGTTCATAACACTATCCTCTCTACTCTTGTGTATATTTGAAATTTTCCATTATAAAATCCTTTAAGAATACATGAAACAAGATGGCCTCGGGAGGGAGACAAACCATAAAAGACTCTTAATGTCACAAAACAAACTGAAGGTGGGGGGGAGGGGTGGGGGAGGGAGAGGGTGGTGGGGTTATGGACATTGGGGAGGGTATGTGCTATGGTGAGTGCTGTGAAGTGTGTAAACCTGGCGATTCACAGACCTGTACCCCTGGGGATAAAAATATATGTTTACAAAAAATAAAAAAGTAAAAAAAAAAAGTAAAAAAAAAAAGAAGTTGGAATTGGAAAAAAAAAACACACTGGATTTCACAGACACAATTTCACACACACACAAAAGGCAAAATAGCTCATTAATAATTCTCAAGATTGATGATATGTTGAAATGATAGTATTTTGGCTATCTTGGGTTAAATCAATAAATCACTAAATTAAATAAATAAATAAATAAATAAATAAATGAAATCCTTTAAAATTTTCCCTTGGATCCTGCAAGTGAAAACCAACAGTTTTGCTTGCAATTATCCTAGTTTTCCATGTTTTGTATTTTTTTAATTTTATTTTCCTTTTCATGATGATTTTTTGGGTTTTTGTTTAGTAACCACCACAAAATGCCAGTATTTTTTTTAAGAGAATTTATTTATTTGTTTGACAGAGAGAGATCACAGGTAGACAGAGAGGCAGGCAGAGAGAGAGGAAAGGAAGCAGGCTCCCCACTGAGCAGAGAGCCCGATGCGGGGCTCGATCCCAGGACTCTGGGATCACGACCCGAGCCGAAGGCAGAGGCTTTAACCCACTGAACCACTCAGGCACCCCAAATGCCAGTATTTTAATGTTCTAAACAAGGTGTAATCTACAAGACAGTGAATTTGAGGGGCGCCTGGGTGGCTCAGTGGGTTAAGCCACTGCTTTCGGCCCAGGTCATGATCTCAGGGTCCTGGGGTCGAGCCCCGAGTCGGGCTCTCTGCTCAGTGGGGAGCCTGCTTCCTCCCTCTCTCTCTGCCTGCCTCTGCCTACTTGTGATCTCTGTCAAATAAATAAATAAAATATTTTTTTAAAAATCATTAAAAAAAAAAAGACAGTGAATTTGAAGTTAACATCAGATAACCTAAAAGAAAGGTCAGAAGTTCGTTTGTTCTTTCAGTTTCTGCTACTGAAGTCTTTTATTTGACTTCATTATTATTCAGTGAAAGGGACCCTAGACCAGGGATATAAAATTTCTGACCTAGCTCCAGTCTGTCATTTTGAGTGAGTCACCAGACTTTGCTTCCTTTTTTATAATTAATATAAGAAATAGGTAAAGTACTAATTTTTCATTTGATTTAAAATTGTTTCCACAATTTGAAAAATCTAAAAAAGAGCAGTCATACACGATACCAAAGCTTTTTATTTTTTAATGAAGTGAAAACTCAAAAGAACTTTCCCTATATTCATTCATAGGGTCATAACTCGGCAGCAGTGTTCATACCGGGTGTATCTACAAAGCCAAGAATGGGAATCACTACATCTCCTTCGTTAGATCTGATACTCTGACTCTTCTCTTTTCTGTTGACATATTTGTGCAACATGCTGTAGTACTGGTCCTTTGGATTGAAAGTATACAGTGAGGAAATTTGCTGCCAGTCTTTGACACTGGGGGTGTTGTACTGCTTTGGATGCGTGCATTCAAAGAAACATTTAATATTCTCTTTGGCCAGTTCTGTTGCATGCTCTGTGGCCTGACTTTTAAGGATCTGCTGCTCCTGTTCCAAATAGATTTTCCAGAATTTCAGCTGCAGGAAACTAACTGGAGATAGACATCGGGAGACAGATGTAAAGATCAGAAGGAAGATGATGACAACTGCTATCAGGATCCAGCCCAGAACCTGAGGGAAAAAAAAAACACAGAAAAAAACCAGCAATTTAGCCACATTTATCATATATATATATATATATATATATTCCTTTTTAAAAAGATTTTATTTATTTATTTGAGAGAGAGTGTGTGTGTGCACGCACACGCGCGCGCGAGAGAGAGCAAGCACGCTCAGGAGCAGGGGGTAGGGCCAGAGGGAGAAGGAGAGGGGGAAGCAGACTCCTGGCTGAGAAGGGAGCCCACCCAGGGCTCCATCCCGGGACCCTGGGATCATGACAGGAGCCAAAGGCAGACGCTTCACCGACTGAGTCACCCAGGCGCCCCCAAATTTTAAAATTCCTACCTAGAGTTTGAACTACTCACAGTGATTATGATGATCAAGCAACAGTTTTAGGTCTTAGTCTCTCTCTCTTTTTTAAAAATCTATTTATGAGAGAGAGAGACAGATTCTCTGTGGAGCCGAAGTCTGAGGTGGGGCTCAATCCCTAGACCCTAGGATCCTGACCCGAGCAGAGGGCAAAAGATTAACCCACTGAGCCACTCAGGCGCCCCAGGTCTTGGTCTCTTAAGAAGTGGCAATAACTCCCAAAACCCTCGGTAGAACTGCTTGACAAATCATTTTCCAAGTCAGGTCCAAGGCCCAGAGAATTCACTATGCGAGAATTCAAAACGTGGAATTTTGACAAATCCAAAGAAACAAGCATTCCTGTTCAAGAACCTCTTAGCTTGGGGCGCCTCAGTGGGTTAAGCCTCTGCCTTCGGCTCAGGTCATGATCTCGGGGTCCAGGGATTGAGCCCCGCATCGGGAGCTCAGCGAGAAGCCAGCTTCCTCCTCTCTCTCTCTGCCTGCCTCTCTGCCTGCTTGTGATCTCTCTGTCAAATAAATAAATAAAATCCTTTTAAAAGAAGAGAGAAGAAGGGAGGAGCAGGAGGAAGGAGGAGGAAGGAAGAAGAAGAAGAAGAACCACCTCTGAGCTTTACATGCCCAGAAGCACCGTGGGGTGGTGGCTTTAGAGCCAGGTCAACCCATTTTATTGTAACAATTCGGCCTCCTTCTGGCTGGACGAACAACGCGACCTGCGCAGGCGCATCAAGAAGATAAGGTAGGACTGGAGGTCAAGGGCCCGGCGCAGGTGCCTGCCATTGTCCGTGCGCCTTCCGTCCTTCTCACTCGCGCCACGGAAACAGTCGCCCTTCTCTTCTGTCCTCCGGGGCCCGGGGTCTGGAGCCAGCCGCCCCCCCCACCCCACCCCGCAACCCCGCTCGCCCCTCACCCCGGCCCTCTCCCATCCTCCCGACCGTGGCCCGCGGCCGGCGCCTGACCTGCGACTGGGCCTTGAGCTCCTTCAGCAGGTCCTGCACGTCGGCCGCCTGCGCGGGGCTGCAGGGCGCCAGCGGCAGCCGGGCCTCGCAGCTGGGGTCGCGGCCGCGGCACAGGCGCCGCGCCAGGGGGCCGCTCCCGGAGGCGGCGCACTCGTAGAAGGCGCCCCCGAGCAGCGCCACCGACACCCAGGTGAGCGGCGCGACGGCGGCGGTGGCGCTGAGCTGCGCGAACACCAGGACGGCCCGCCGCGCCGCGCCGCAGCCCCCCCGAGCGGGCGCCGCGCGCGCGCAGCAGCCGGTCAGCAGGCGCCAGGTGCGCGCGTTGAGCACGTAGCCCAGCAGGAAGAGGGCGAGCGCGGGCACCAGCAGGAAGACCAGGCCGTAGGGCAGGTTCCAGGTGGCGCTGCAGGGACACTGGAATACCGCGGTGGAGAACACGCGCTCGCCGCCCGCCGTCAGGAGGGTCACCAGGCCGTAGCCCAGCGTGCTGTGATGCTTGAGGTGCAGGTCCAGCACCGCCCGGAACTTATCCATGGGCCGCCTGCCCCCCGCGGGCGCCGTGCACAGGCCTCTCAGCGTCTGCCTCTTCGGGGCCCCGCTCCTGCAAACGGTTTGGGTGGGCTGAGGTCGAGGGCTTTCCACTCTGCTCGGCAGCAGCTTCCGGACTGGGGAGAAGGGCTTCTTGGGCCTCTGTGAGCTTTCGCTTTCTTATTTCAAGCCGGCCAAGTCTGGCTGATACACCCTTGACCTCTCAGGATCCCTGGTTTGGCTGATTCCATGGTTACCTTTGTTTCTACCCAACGGACAAGAAACCAGGGGACTTTCCTTACCCTTCCTGATTCGATGCAGCTACCCAAAGAAAAGAGAACAAAATTCTACTTGCATAAACGCAGAATGCCAGATTGTCCCCCATTACAGCCCCCTTCCTTCTAAGCCGGCTCTCAGACCCAAACCATTACAAAAAAAAAACTAGTCAGTTACAGGAAACATTACTCAAGGACAAACTTCTGGTTCCTCTTTCATAAGCTAAATCACAACAAAGCCTAGCTCAAGTTCTAGTACTTCCATGATCTTCTGGCCCCTCCTGTTCCGCTCCTGGACAGAATCACTGGCCTCATTCACATCTTGACTATTGTCACCTCTGATCTCCCACAGGGCATTAGACTAAACCTATTGGACTGAGTTCTGCCTTTTTATAACCCCCAGGTACGTCCTAACACTGTTAGTACCTGGAGGGCAGAGCTACATCCCACTACCCCTGCCTGGCCCCAAACCACCATTCTGTAGCATTTTGAGGAAAAGCGATTCTCTCTGTGTGAGTCCAAACTGTCATGCAGCACAGTTAGGCCCCCTTCTCTGAGATGAAACGGGATCCTGCCTGTAAACTTGCAGCAAAGCTCCGTATTTGAGGCACGTCATTTCTGCTTTATTCCTACATCTCAAAAAAATATATATTTTTTTTTCTTCTCTTGTCCCTCAGTTGACCCTGCCCCTCTTACTGCTAGAAGATTCTTTACTCCTGCCACATTCTCCCAAAGATGTTGCCTCCCCGCTCCACACTTTCGGCATACCACCATGAACGAATCCCACCCTATCCACAATCTTTATGCAAATGGCCTTATCCACATCTCCCTCATCTGTAACCTAACTAAAATGTGCCCTTCCGCCCTCTTCAGTCCTCTTCAGTAACACATTTCGCAAAACAAGAGGGAGGGTTGGCTGGCCTCCTCCCATTACAATGTGCAAACCCAGGCTTTTCTGTTATCTTCTAATAGTTCATTCTCCACCGAGGCTCAAGCTATTCCCCACAACCTCCTGCCTCACCTCACTCCTGCCATCTGTGCCCGCTCCTTTCATTCATTAAGACTTCTGCGTCTGGTGACAGCTTACCTCTTCCCCCTGGCTCCTCTTATTTCATCAAGGATTTGGTTTCAAATATTTTTAGTTCCAGAAACTTCCATCTTGTCAGTCTTCTATCCTAGCTAGAGTAACCCATTTGTTAACAGTTAACTAGTTCATTTGTTTATTCAGTCATTCATTTAAATGTTTAATAAGCCCCCAGAATAAGATAGGAACATATGAAAGTGCCTGCTAGTATTGGGTGCAATAAGGAACAAGACAAACAGACACCTTCCTTTCATTGAGCTTGTATTAGTGAGGATAGATAATGAGGAGGAAAGTCCTCAAGGTTATGAAAATAATTCAAATGGAATCACGTGGTAGAGAGTGTCCTGAGAAAGCCTTTGTAAGGAGAGGACGTTTAAGGACAAATGTGATTGAGGAAGGCTGGGGGCTCCAAGGGAACTTAGCAGTCTCTGGTTGGAAAACACGCCAGAGTGAAGGAACATTAAAGGTGAGGTCATGAGGTCGAGCTGCAGGGGGAAGGTCAGGTTTAGGGGCCTCTGTAGACCAGAGTATGGGGTTTGCAACCCTGCCCATGAAACTCATTACAGACTGAGCCGCCTCCTGCCCTATTATCCTATCAGCTTGTGTCTCCAAACACTACCTCCTGAGGTCGCCACCACTGTGCTCCCCCGATCGTGGATCTCCCAGATACCAATGATTACTCTGTACTTATTACAGGTTACCGTAATTGTGAGAGTCTGGGCTCTGCCTGCCGGCCTGAATGTTCTCCCAGTACCAGCCGATGAGTCTAGTCCCTGACCTCTACCCCTGCCCTCACTGAAGCAGTGGGCGGTTCTAGTTTGGAGTCTACTGGACATTGCTCAGCCCCTTATACCCAGCTCTGTCCGGAGAAGACATTGCTGAGCTCAGTACTTAGTGGAAACAGTAAAATACTAATGGTGTGGAGGGATTTAAGGATTTTTTCTTGAGGAGAGACTAAATAATACTTGAAAGACCTTCACACTTTTGAGAATCTGTAACTTAACGCCAATTTACTTTAGCTTTTAAAAAATGAGTGTGAGATTCTCATGGTAGGCACACTGGAACACCAGTAGTTATGGGTTTGGTTTGGTATGATTTGAACTGTAGGACTCTGTTTCTCAGCACTGTCATTATCACTGTCAGGAATGGGTTTCAGAAACCTCAAAAAAGTCACGGAAAAGAAACTCTTGAAGGAATTTCACTCTGTGAATCTAAAAGTTTCTTGTAGTCATCTTCAAGTGAGCTAGATCTCAAATGTTATTCTCTGTAGTCTTCACAAAAACTCGGACTAATGGTGTGACCCTGCTTGGAATATGACTTCTTGATTCTAGCGAAGTGTCAATCCCAGTCCCAAGGCCCACCTGTAAGAATCAAATCAAATCAAATCAAAACTCATCTGTATTTTAAGTATCTACCATGTGCAAGACCCAAATTTAGATGTCAAAAAATAACAAGTAAATTTAGATCTGACACTCTTAATCTTAGGGAATAGTTTATTGTGCGTTATTGTTTATGAATACATTGTTTATGCTATGTATTTGAAAATTCGAGCCTGTTATTTTAAGATTCTTGAATGCTTATAAAAGTCCTTCCAGTGCAAGTATAAAGCAAGAAGGGAGAAAGAGGGGCGCCTGGGTGGCTCAGTGGGTTAAGCCACTGCCTTCGGCTTGGGTCATGATCTCGGGGTCCTGGGATCGAGTCCCGCGTCGGGCTCTCTGCTCAGCGGGGAGCCTGCTTCCTCTCTCTCTCTCTCTGCCTGCCTCTCCATCTACTTGTGATTTCTCTCTGTCAAATAAATAAATAAAAATCTTTAAAAAAAAAAAAAAAAAAAAAGAAGGGAGAAAGAGTAGACCTTTTCCCTGACACAGGAATGTCGTTTGTTAAATGGCAATCCCATGACATTTCAAGTAACCTTTTTACAGATTATTTTCCCCTTTTCTTAGCATGAATTGTCTAAACCTATCATAAATTCTTAAATATTCATAGATTCACACACTTAAAACGTATTTTCTTACAGAAGATGATTATTTTAACCCTGAGAACCTAGATGTGGTCAGTCTTTGCTGTCATCACTGTTGTCATCGTCATCATCATCTGACACCGTAACCATATAAAGGTTCTAGTTTTCCTTCCAAGGTTCTTTTTTTCTTTTTCTTTTTCTTTTTTTTTTTCGAAAGAGTGCAAGCAGAGGGTGTGGGGGGCAGAGGGAGAGAGAGAGAGAATCTTAAGCCGACTCGGTGCTGAGCATGGAGCCCAACACGGGGCTCAATCCCACAACCCTGTGATCATGATGCAAGCCGAAATCAAGAGTCGATGCTCAACCAACTGAGCCACCCAGGTGCGCATCCTTCCATGGCCCTTAAAACCCATGTCTAGCTTCCTTTCCAACCAGGGCCCAGCAGGATGGCTCCCACCAAGAAGGGTGATAAGAAGAGGAAGGATCGTTCGTTCTGCCATCAGTGAGGTGGTGACTAGAGAATACACCATCCACAGTCACAAGTGCATCATGAGTGGGTTTCAAGAAATGTGCCCCTTGGGCACTCAAAGAGACCCAGAAATTTGCCATGAAGGACATGGGAACTCCAGATGTGCACATTGACACCAGGCTCAACAAAGTTGTCTGGACCAAAGGAATAAGGAATGTTCCATACTGTACATCCATGTACAGTTGTCCAGAAAACATAATGAGGAGGAAGATTTGACAAACAAGCTCTGTCCATTGGTTACCTATGGTACCTGTCACCACTTCTAAAATCTACAGTTAATATTGGATGAGAACTAATCGCTGATTGCCAAATAAAGGGATAAAACAAGAAAAAAAATGTCTATTAGGAATTTTGGTAAATTACATTACATTTTTCCATTGACTCAATTGTTTCACAGGTGATTTTAAGTATACTAGAGCTTCACTGTCAATGGCCACTTACTTATACTTTGATTCATCACAAGTCCAATTCCCCTCCTGTCAAATTTGGTTTACTAGTTTGCGAATTGTGACCAAAGATTTGGATTTCCAAAGATAACAGTAATAAGTAACAAATAAGATTAAAGTTTAAGAATAAAGAAAAAAGTAAATCGGGGCTCCTGGGTGGCTCAGTGGATTAACCCTCTGCCTTCAGCTCAGGTCATGATCTCAGGGTCCTGGGATCAAGCCCCACATCGGGCTCTCTGCTCAGCAGGGAGCCTGCTTTCCTCTCTCTCTCTCTCTCTCTCTGCCTCTCTCTCTCTGTCTACTTGTGACCTCTGTCTAATAAATAAATTTAAAAATCTTTAAAAAAAAGAATAAAGAAAAAAGTAATTTTTTTAAAGGTTTTATTTATTTATTTGACAGAGAGAAATCACAAGTAGATGGAGAGGCAGGTAGAGAGAGAGAGAGAGGGAAGCAGGCTCCCTGCTGAGCAGAGAGCCCAATGTGGGACCAGATCCCAGGACCCTGAGATCATGACCTGAGCCGAAGGCAGCAGCTTAACCCACTGAGCCACCCAGGTGCCCCAAGAAAAAAGTAATTTAATAGGAGAAAATTTGGATTTCTTCAAATTATAAATGACATTATTGGAAAATATCAAAAATTTACATTAACTCAATGGAGAACATAAAATGTTGTGGAAGATCTTCCCTAAAAGAATGTATCACATGAGAGATGCCTGGCTGGCTCAGCTGGTAGAGCATGCAACTCTTGATCTCAGGGTTCTGAGCTCAAGCCCCATAGTGAGTAAGCAGATTACTTAAAAATAAATAAGTGAAACAAAATGAAAAAAAAATATGTCACATGAAATACGCTGCATATTTAAAACAGTCACATCTATGCAATGGAATACAAAGTAGGTGCATATGATTGAGGTAGATCAGTGTGTGCTGGTATGGGTGTAAAGACAAGAGTTAACATGTTAATTGGAAGAGGTGAACAGAAAGACTGCATGCCATACATTTGTTTAAGAACTCTGAGAAACAAACTGAGGGGGGGGGTAGGGAGCTGGGTGAACCTGGTGGTGGGTATTATGGAGGGCACGTATTGCATGGAGCACTGGGTGTGGAGCATAAACAATGAATGCTGGAAGAGTGAAAAGAAATAAAAGAAAAGGGGGGGGGGGGGAGAAAATGTATTTATGTCCCTTGCAGATTTGTATAATATTCTGCAAGATTAAAAAATACTGTCAAATTTTTACCTCTTGCGTGTAAAGAAGAGGGTTGTGAATGAATGCAGGGAGAGAGACTTGTAGTACATCTTTCTTAGTGATTGTCCTTTTTTAAAATGTGCATATGTTCCTTCTACAATTAAAAACACATGAAATGTTTTGATCTAATGAAGAATCTCTGAGGAGGAAGTCCGGGAAGAGGCAATTTCCTGGGCTCTTCCTTGTCCTTCCTTCTCTGCACCCAGAGCTGGTATAAAGGGTTGCTCCCTGAACCTGGAATGCTAACAATTCACCCCTTCTTGCCAAAAGTAACAAATTCTAGTGATAAAGTGTGTTTGAAGAATACAGAAGATAAAGAAACTGAGAGTTTGAGAACCGGAAGACGGCAAAAAGCAGTAGGAAGAGAAGAGAAGATCAAACAAAAAGGTGGGACTGGGTGGCATTTATCCAAGTCCTGAGGGAAGCAAGATGGAAGACCCACTGTCTCCTTCAGAGACGGCTTCACCTGTGCTCTGTAGGGTCTTCTACGTACCCATTATTGGCACAGATACAAGGCAGAGAGGAAAGGCAGGTGGAGAAGAATGGAGGTGGGTGAGCAGTTAGATTGTGGAGCTTTAAAGTGCTATTATTTTCTTCCCATAGGAGGAGGGAGTTGGGTAGATATTAAAAGCACTTTGGAGATCATTACAGAATTGAAGTGGCTTCTCATGCATACATACTGACACATAATCTTCAGGGCAACCAGAAAACCAGGCCAGAGGGACACGGCTGTCTTCCAGTTGGTCTTCTTAGGAATCCCATACTCTCCTAGCTCCAGCTAGGAAGGCTTAATATTCTCCTTTTAAGAAGTAACTCTCTCCCCTTTAGGGATTGCTTTTTGATGATGAACATATAGATCATCATCTCTGCGTCTACATTCCTCTCCTAGGCAACCTTTGCATCTTGGCAAGGTTTGGATAATTCTGTAACACCCTGTCTTTAGGGCATTTTCAGTTCCTTCTTCCTGTTCACTACAGACAGTGCTGTGGTCAGACTATGTCCCCCGTCCTCCAAATTCATATGTTGGAGCTCTGACCACCCCCCCCCAAAGTGATGGTATTAGTAAATGAGACTGTTTTGAGGGGCTTATGTCTTGAAGGTGGAGTCCTCATAAGTAGGATTAGTGCTCTTATAAAAGAGGCCCCCAGTGAGATCCCTCACTCCTCTGGGGGAGAGGGTATCCTCTCAGTAGCCATTAAATGCTTCAGCACAGTCTGGTGGTCCACCTTACTGCAAGGGGACAAGATTATATAATCTTCCCATTTGCCAGAAGGAAAGGAATGAACATTAGTTCTACTACTGTAGGCCACTCTTTTTTGTTTCACTCTTCTTCCCACTCCACGTCACTAGCCTTCTTTCCAAAAGAAACAAACCAGAAGTCCAAACATGGAACTCACAGTCCTGACTCTGGGTAGTGCGTGGCAGTCTCTACATCAGGTTTCATGTGGCCCATCTTGAGCTACAGAACCATGAACTAACAGTAATAGATTAATCTGTCCCCCACAGGCAATGTACAGTGGAGGAACAGGGCCAGAACAACCACACAGAACACTCTATTCTGAGAGGGAGAAATGGAAGCCAGCAGGGGACACTGACTGATGTGTTATGTTTCTGAAGTTATTCCTGGGCAAAAACACCAGAAGGGCCTCTTTCCTAGGCAAGGGGGGGTGAAAAACATCTGTTGAATCTCTTGACTCCCCCCTCTGGAGGGTTTTCTTCTTTTGTCACCATTGGCCGTGTAGTCAGTGGGTATATGCCCTTAGTTCATGTGCTACTTGTACAATGTTGGGAGACTACAAGTCCAGGGGGGTTATGATTCCTTTGACAGTAAATCTCTCCCAAAATTATTTAGTAAGCTTCTTGTCTCTTATTTCAGTAAACTGTAATTGCCAATACTGTTATAGTTCTTTTTAAAACATGATTCTCAGATCTACTATATTCTTTTGCCTTCCTGCCTCATTCTCTCTCTCTCCCCTCGAACTTGTATGTATCTTTCTCTCTTGCCAGTACAGGCACCCTGAGTAAACATGAGACTATACCTTTCTGTGGGAAAGCTACACGTTTATTTCGATCTTTCTGAGGCGCTTTACCATTGTATATCTTAATTTTATCTTTGTCCCAAAGTTTCTGAAGTGATTGAGAGGTATTACCAATTGGTGTAAAAGCCATACTTTTAATTTGGCCTTTCCATTGGTTTACTTTAATGGACATTGTCTTTCAAGGTTTCCCCAAACTCTCTCTTTTAAAATTTTAGGGTCTAAAACCTGTCAAGTTTTCCAATTTTGCAAGCCCTCATTTTTCTGAAATATCTCTATTCCTTTTCATTTCCGCTTACAGATCAACCAATTCCTTTTTAAGCTTATAAAGTCTTTCCAAAACATAGCCAGTAGCAACCAACACACTAGAAACGTGTTTTCTAATTTTTCCCCCTAGGGCCACATTTTCTTTAGCTGCATAATCTTTCCAAATTAATGCAGGAGTTAGTTTTATTAGCAGCCGAATGAGAGTTGCTGTCTCTCTAGACCTGCACTATCAGTTTCCCTGCTGCTCACCACGAGACTGCCAAACTAATGTCACATATTTGGGGAAAGGAAGTGAAACCTCCATAAGAAACCTAGGAATAAATCAGAGAAAAAGTTATTTCCTCTTGGTTGTTGTCTACAGCTAAAGTAGAAAGAAAAATCCTTCCCTTAATTCATTCCCTTATGGGTGGGAATGGGGAGATAGTGGAGAAGTGGGGCAGACAGTGGGGAAGATGCGAGATGATTTTTATCGAGGAAGAATCCTGCATCAAATACCAGTACTTGGTCCGAACTAGTCACCAGCCTCCAACAATTGGCAAGGGAAGGGGGCAGTATGGTCCTCTCCTATGCATTAAAGGCAGAGAGAACTGGACACGCGTGAGCATAGGAAGTCTACCGTGTGTTGTGTGATCAGTTTTTCTAAATTCCCCCATCCACCCTTTAATCTTTTGTACCCTCTTGCATGACAGCTTCAGAATCTTTAATTTACTACATACTATTTTTTCATCTCCCCAACTAGATTATATGTTTCATGAAGGCAAGGGTCATGCTTGGTTTAATCCCTTTTGGGTTACATAGGTCTTAGCCTCGTGCCCAGGACATTATAGGTGTTCAGTAAATATCTGTGGGTGCGATGAGTGAATCAATCAATGAACAGATGAACGAATGAATGAGAATCAGACTTGGATTTTCTCTTCTCCTACTGCAGAGTCAGGATCATGTCTTTGCTCAGCTCAGAACTTGACCCCTTCTACAGAGATCCTGCCTGATTGCCAACCTTGTGACAGACAGAAGGGAGGAGCAGACCCAGGGAGGAGCAGGACAACACCATGGAGAAGACAGGGCCATGGGACAGGTTCCAGGTGCAGCTGAAGGACCATCTGGACACCCACTCCCATTCACTTGCGTCAGAGTGACCAAGCCCCAGGAGGGGGCGGTGAGCTGCAGGTGCTGGCACAGGAGGGACTCTCCCACCACTTCCTCCTTCCTGCCCAGCTCAGCCTGTTTACTCAGCAGAGCTGCCTGGCACAGAGAGGGCCCTCGCCTTCCCCACCACCAGCCCCATTCGTCCACCATCTTCCCCTGCCTTGCTTAACTGAATTTCTCAAGGGAGGCATTTTTCTTTTTACTTTAGCTGTAGACAGCAACCAAAGGTAAGTAACTATTTTTCTATATTTAATTATTAGATTTCCTTAAAAAGGTTTCACTTCCTTTCTTGGAAGCCATGAGCTAAGCAATAGGGTTTGTTGACACCTAATCGCCAGCTTGGCTATTATGACTGCACTCTAGCACGCTGACCCCCTCCAGCCAGGCACCTGACGAACCTTACCCAGTTAACTTAAGCTAGACTCCTGGCTCTCCTCCTAACTTGGTGACTGTTCAGCTAAGTGTCCCTACCAGGCTCCTCCTCACAACCACTGATATCGGTACTCGCGAGAATTCAATCCTCTCCACCTGGAGCCACCACTAGCTAGATCTATGATCTTGGGTAAGCTTTCCACCTCTCTGTGCCTCAGTTCTTTCATCTGTAAAATGAAAATAACAGTATTCTGTGACTCCTTGGGCCATTGTGAAGATGAAATGAGTTGATACATTTAACATTCTTTTTTTTTTATTTTATTAAGTTTTTTAAAATTCCAGTAGGGTTAACATACATTGATCTATCTGTTTCGGACGTACGATATAGTGATTCGATAATTCTGTGTACTGCTCAGTGCGCATCCGTGCACTCTGACTCCCCATCAACTATCCGCATCCCACCACCCCCCTGCCTCTGGTAAGCCTCGGTTTGTTCTCTATAGTTAAGAGTTTGTATCTTGGTTTCTCTCTCTCTCTCTCTTTTTCCTTTGTTCATTTGTTTTGTTTCTTAAATTTCACGGATGAGTGAGATCATATAGGATTCATGTTTCTCTTATTTTGCTCAGCATTGTGCTGTCTAACTCCATCCTGGTTGCTGCAAATGGCAAGATTTCATTATTTTTATGGCTGAATAATATTCCCTCATGTGTATATACCACGTTTTCTTCATCCATTCATCCATCACTGGATACTTGGGCTGTTCCATTGTTCGGCTATCATTAATAATGCTTCATTAAACATAGGGGTGCATGTATCCTTTCAAATTAGTTGGGCACCTGGGTGGCTCAGTGGGTTAAGCCGCTGCCTTCGGCTCAGGTCATGATCTCAGGGTCCTGGGATCGAGTCCCGCATCAGGCTCTCTGCTCAGCAGGGAGCCTGCTTCCTCTCTCTCTCTCTCTCTCTCTGCCTACTTGTGATCTCTCTCTGTCAAATAAATAAATAAATAAAATCTTTAAAAAAAAAAACAAAAAACAAAAAAAACAAATTAGTGTCTGCATATTCTTTGGGTCAATACTTTGTTGATAGTGCCGCCATAAACACTAGGGTACATGTGCCCCTTCAAAGCAGCCCTTTTTTTTTTTTTTTTTTAATCCTTTGGGTACATACCTAGTAGTGCAATTGCTGGGTCATAGGTAGGGTAGCTCTATTTTTAATTTCTGAGGAATTTCCACGCTGTTTTCCACAGTGGCTGCACCAGTTTGCATTCCCACCAGCAGTGCACAAGGTTTCTTTTTCTCCACATCCTCCCCAACGCTTGTGTTTCTTGAGATATATGAAGCATTCTTAGACTAGTCCCTGTCAGAAAGTGCCGTCCGTCAATGACTGTTTTTCTCTTTCCACGTATCTTTGACAACCAATTGTACGTTACCATTTCACACCTTTCCCTCCAGCCTGTCCCCTCCCAAGTTCTCAACAGGCTTCTCTGATTGTCTCACAGACATTTCTGCCTATAGGTGCAGAAGTCACCTCAAACCCAAAATAGAACTCATTTCCCCCCTAAAACTTACTTCTCGCCCAGAATCTTTCTGTGACTTAAGGATATCAATCTTTTTTTTAAAAAAGATTTTATTTATTTATTTGAGAGAGAGACAGTGAGAGAGAGCATGAGAGGCGAGAAGGTCAGAGAGAGAAGCAGATTCCCCATGGAGTTGGGAGCCTAATGCGGGACTCGATCCCGGGACTCTGGGACCGTGACCCGAGCCGAAGGCAGTTTCCTAACCAACTGAGCCACCCAGACGCCCCGGATATCAATCTTTTAAGCTGGAAAACTCAGAATCACCTGTAGGTGCCACTCCATTTCCTACACAGCGCCACGCCGCCTCAGGACCATCCCCCCGATCGGACCTCTTCTCCCCCCTCACGGGAAGTGGACCAGGCCACTATTTCCTCGCTCCCCTCGGGTGGATGCCACGCACTGCTATCAGAGTTCATGTCCTGAAAGAAATTGAAGTCGGCTGGAGAAACTGTTCTGCACATGTGAGTAGGACACAAAGCACAAAAAGCTCATGGCAGGAGTGTTCGTGTTGGTCAAGAACTCGTTTAAAAAAGTCAAAGAACAAATATCCGACAGCATCATACAAGAGAAATTGCAAAGTATTCAGACAGGAGAAGGGTGGTCAGCAGTTCACATAAATAAACGGCCGTGACAGCAACAATCAACAAGCACGAATGTTACAGACATTATGCAGAGCAGTAACCATCAGACACAAGGAAAATTTTAAGTGCCATTCCATTTACAAAAACTTCGCAAGCAGTTAAAAGGAAATGTTATTTTCTGAGGCAGTACATACAAGTAATGAAACAGTAAAGAAAAACCAAGTAGTGATAAGGGTCACAAAGACAGTGGTTATTGTCTTTGGGGGCTTGAGTGGGATTATAACTTGGGTAGAAAGAAGGACTGAGTGTTCACAGTGTTGTATTTCTATACCAGAGTGCGGGGTACAGAACTGTTGGCTTTATAACTATGCTTTATACAGCATGTTTGTTTTAGTAGTCTTCTGACCGTGGGTTATATTTCTCAACTTCTGAGGCAGAAAAAAAAAGAAATCCAATTATATTATTTTCCAGTTGAAAACCCCCAATACTCCCATTGTCAAGAAAACAAGTTCCATATTCGCTGTGTGGTCACAGAAGCCTTTCCCAGTGCTGCTCCGGACACCTCTGTCCCCCCCCCATCCCATGCACCCCGGTTTCCAACAGCACTGACCCCCTGCATTACTCATACTTAAGTACCAGAGTGTTCTCCAGTTGTGTGCCCTTAAGCTTGCCCCTGTGGCTGCTCCGAACGTTTCTCTGTTCTTTACCCGTCAAACTACTCTCCTCTTTTAATTCTTTGTCCAGTGTCATCTCTTCACTGACGCTATCCTCACAACCCCCAAGCGGACTTAGTGGTTCTGTTTCCTTGCTCCCACACTCTTAAAAAATACAATAACTTGCAATAGTTCTTAAGGTGCCTATTGCAACATTCCTTTCTGGAATTCTTTTTTTTTTTTTTTAAGATTTTATTTATTTGTTTGACAGAAAGAGAGATCGCAACTGGGAAAGAGGCAGGTGGGGCAGCGGTGGTGGGGGTGGGAAGCAGGCTCCTCACTGAGCAGAAAGCCCGATGCGGTGCTCCATCCCAGGACCCCGAGATCATGACCTGAGCCGAAGGCAGAGGCTTTACCCACTGAGCCACCCAGGTGCCCCCCTTTCTGGAATTCTTTCTCTCCTACTAATCAGGGAGCCCCCAGAGGACCAGGACCTCTTCATATTCATCAGTGTCACTCAGGAAAGTCAGTCATTCCCCGTCCACAGCTCTTCTCACTCCCGAAGGAGCCCTCACCACACTGCATATTGGCTTTCTCTCCTTACACCGCTGTCTCAATGGATGTCATACAATTTTTGTGAGAATTAAACGTGAGACAGTGTAAAGAACCCAGCGCAGTTTCAGTTACATTTTATACGATTTTTTGGCAGTAGTAACTCAGAAATGTGCTAGAGGGCGCTAATTCACTGCCGTAATAGGCTATTGCGCTTTATGGGGTGTTAACCCTTGACTGGGTCCTCTAACAGAGACCAAAGAAAGTTTAGTAAACAAATTATCGGCCATCTCTATTCTGTGAAATAAATGATATAGTTCAGGAATTTAAGTCTGCAACTCACTTGAGATTATTGGGGGGAAGAACAGCTGGATCGATGACGTCATAAACTTGTTTTCATCCCTATTTGTTTATTCCCCAGCCCGGGGCTGGTCCAGCTTGCAATGTAAATGTCAAAGCAATTAACATTGATTTTGGTGATGCCTTCATCCGCACTAAAGTGAAGAAATGCCAAACAAGGTGTTTCCTCAACTGTGAAACAAGAGGCTTTGACTAGACCGTCTTCAGGGTCCCTTTCAACTCTACCATTCTGTAATACACAATTCTAGTTCTAGAAGGAAACAGGTGTGATCTCTAAAAATACAAATATTCAACCAAAAAGTGAAAAGTTTAATCAAAAGTGAAAAGTCACTGTTTAAATTTTCCCAACTGGAAGACAAAACAAAACAACAGTTACATTGTTCCTTCCATAGAATGCTGGGGTTTAAAAAGCAGTAGGAGGGCACCTGGGTGGCTCAGTGGGTTAAAGCCTCTGCCTTTGGCTCAGGTCATGGTCCCAGGGTCCTGGAATCAAGCCCCGCATCAGGCTCTCTGCTCAGCCAGGGAGCCTGCTTCCTTCTCTCTCTCTGCCTGCTTCTCTGCCTACTTGTGATCTCTGTCTGTCAAATAAATAAATAAAATCTTTTAAAAAATAATAAAAATAAAAAATAAAACACAGTGGGGGTGACAAGTGGTTGTCCGAGAGATGCTTTGATGCTGAAGTATTTTCTAGCCTCTTTTATATTTCACACCAGTAATAATTATTTCAGACGAATCTTTGTCTTCATTAGAAGAGGATGATAAAGTAGGCTTATTTTATGTCAAGTAACAGCCAGCCAATCGAAAGCATTATATGATGTCACTCATTTCAACCACCTGAAAAACCGCATTTATGAGTAAGAGCAAAGTCCAGATAATAACACTAAGCTAAGAGATGACTATGAAGAAATTAGCAAATAATTTGATTTTATGTTTATGAAGCATTTCTACTTCATATAAATCAAAGTGACTCACAGTTTGGGTATAAGATGAGACCAGAAACCATGCAAAAGTCTGACTTTGCACTGATGGCATATCATGCTCTCTGTAAGCTGTGCTGCGGGATCTTAAAGTATGACAAGTACTTGTAATTTCCAAAATATGGGGATGTCTTTTAGAGGAGGGGAGGCAGAGTGGGACCCAAGCAGGTACCACAGTAAAAATACGGCTTCAGTGGGTGATGCGGTACATGCTTAGAAGGGTATTCGTTACAGTGGAAAAAGCATGGGGAACAGGAGCTGTGGCAGAAGACAGGAAAGAGCCCAAGACTGAGCCAGATGCTAAGAAGGATAAGGAGGGAGCAAAGCAAAATGAAAGAGAGGCAGCAGGAGAGGCACCAATTCTGTCTGAGGACCCCCTCACCACCAGATCAGAAAACTTCACCCGGTGGCAAATCAGCCACACTCCAGAGCTGCTCCTGGAACGTGGATGGGCTTCAAGCCTGGATTAAGAAGGAGAGTTTAGACTGGTCTAGGAAGAAGCCCCAGATGTCCTGTGCCTCAGAGAGACCGAATGTTCAGAGGACAAACTATCGGCTGAACTTCATGAGCTACCCGAACTATCCCACCAGCCCTGGTGAACACCGTCGGACGAGGAAAGGTACAGGATACAAGGTGCAGGTCTGTTCCCCTACCAGCACCCACTCAAAGTCTCCCATGGCACTGGGCTCATGGAACATGATCAGGAAGGCTGAGTGACTGTGGCCAGATTTGACACATTTGTTCTGGAACAGCTGATATACCCAAAGCAGGTAGAGGTCTAGAGTCCCAGTAGTGCTGGGAGGTAGTCGTTTGCAAGTTCTGGAAGGTTTGGCTTTCTGCAAGCCCCCTGTGCTACGTGAAGACCCCAGTGTGGCTCATGAAGAAATCCACCTTCTCTACCCCAAGGGAAACAAAAAGAAGGTTGGCTTCACTCCACAAGAACATCAAGGCTTTGGGAAATTGCTAAGGCTGTGCTACTGCGGACGGTTTGGGACACCCCTACTCCAACACCGCCTATGCCTACACCCTCTGGGCCCACGTGATGAATGCTCAGTCCAAAAACGTTGGTTGGCCCCGAGATTACTGTCTCTTACCTTGCACTTTGTGACAGCAAGATCCATTCCAAGGCCCAGGGCACCGACCACTGTCGAATCACCCTAAACCTAGCACCGTGACACCTCCCCTAAATTACTTTAAGCCTGGGAAATAAGCCCTCCAAGCTAGCTTTAAAACATAGTCTCCTACCACCAACTTCTTTAAAAACTGCTATCTGGAGAAATCTGCATGCATTTCCTTTCTAAAAATGTAAATCCTTCAATCTGGCTTCTAGTGACACTTAGGTTTCCCATTTTTTTCCCTCTCTCTCTCTCTCATATATACTTCCTTTGAACTGTCTGCAGGAAAATAGAGCCATTGTTTCAAAAAATGAATAAAATAAAATATAGGGATATCTTTTAGTCTATCTAACTTTTTAAAGTCTATTTTGACAAAAAAAATATTTGCTTACTCTGTTCAGTGTCACAAGATTAAAGGTAAAAATTGCAGCGAGATTTTAAGCTTCAGCATGTCTACGCTCATCACTCAATAGTTTAAATTATTATAATGTGGCATTTTGAACATTTCAAATAATTAAAAGAAGTATTAAAATGTTGTATTTTGAGCTTCGTCACACGGCCCATAATAATTGCTGGGTATCTCTGGTCCCATTTGTTGATCTCTCTGAGCCTCGCTTCCTAATTTATGACAGGGCTGTAGCTTATATCTTCCTTACATCCTTACTGAATTGGTGTGCAATCGTGTGCAAAACTCTTGCTCTAAGGTTCTTAGTAAGATGGCTGTAGTTACCGTCACTAGCCAGTACGCTTTAACAACATCATGGCCTAAGTAAGAACAAAGCTGTGTTTTCATGAATTATTGCACATTTCATAAAATAAGTCTCATATTGGGGCTCCTTTTACCCCATTTTAAAAACACAACTCAGTTTGCAGAATTATTAAGTACTCTTTCATTCCCTATTTCTTCCCCTGGCATCCAAATTATTTTTTTTAAATCAAAAATGACCTCGCCTAAGCAGTGAATTCACAGAGGTCCTCTCATCACCTATAAAGACTTGTAGAAACACCCCTGGAGCAACACAGAAAGGCTATTTAGAAGTAGAGAAAACGTGTGTAAATTCTGGGAGCGACTCCTCTTGCGGGTTTCCCTGGGGAAGGCAGCTGTACACGCAGCTCGACTGGGCGCGGGCGGAGGTGTGGCTGCAAAGCCCGCGGACTGTCCAGCGTCCCCGCACCCGCGCCGCACTGCCCCCTGCTGGTCAGGACGTCAGCTGTGCGGGCGGCGCCCGGCTTGCTGGAATTGCACAATGCCCCGAACTCCAAAGGCGTCTTGTCTTCACCGGCAGTTCCCGGAGCTTAGCAACCGTCTGCCGATGACTGGTGGTTTACAACATCCCACACAAATGGTGTGTTATTTTAAGTCGCGCTGTGGCATCTGGGCTCTCTAGCCCCCCGAGACCACCACGTGTGTAACAGCCATACAGCAGCTGCCTGTGGGCCGCGTTAGCATCTGTCTCTCTCACGCGCCTTGTCCTGGAGGTTGAATTTTCCAACCACCACGCAGCCCGGAGGGGGCAATGTTGGAACAGCTCTGGGATCTCGCTGGAGCATCTCTCTGGGCCAAAGTTCACGGCTACGTGGGAGGTTCCTGCCGTTCTTGTGCTGGCTGCAGCTCTGTGCCTTAAGGTCTTCTGAGAGCACTGTGGTCTGGGCTCCATTCATGCATTTAGGCAGTTCCTCAAGTGTTTTGTGTTGTTGTTGTTGTTGTTGTTGTTTAATAAGATTTTGTTTATTCATTTGTCCAATAGAGAGGAGAGAGCAGAAGCTGGGGGAGCAGCAGGCAAAGGGAGAAGCAGGCTCTCCGTGCAGCAAGGAGCCTGATGTGGGGTTCGATCCCGGGACCCTGGGATCATGACCTGAGCCAAAGGCAGACGCTTTAACCCACTGAGCCACCCCGGCGCCCCTCCTCAAGTGTTTTTTGAATACCATGTGTGTGCCAGGCACTGTGCAAGAATCATGCACATACAACGAGCAGGGGACCCAACCCCGGCCCTCAAGGAGGGTAGCCTAGTGGGGAAGTCAGAGTAGTGATTTTTATGTTCTCTTCGTGTCTTCTAAGTGTGAACTACCCGAGGGCAGTATTCGATAACAGTAATGTTTTGAGTTGTTATTGCAATTTATATTTCAACTTTGATGAAAAGTTCTACGGATTCATCTTTCAAAATAATCACGTTGTCCTTTCTTCAGTCTTTTTTGTATCAGGAACAGAGCTTTGAATATATACAGTGTTCCAAGGATTCTCCCCAGAACTCTCATAAATGGCACGGATCCACCCTTCTGTCATTACAAGAAATTCCTTTGAGAGTGGGGGTGAAGGAGCTAAGAAGTCAGGATTGTCTGCATAGGAAGGCAATAAATTTATTTTACTGGATGTCTCTTATCCTGGACAAAATTAAACAGTGGTAAACAACACGTGCTGAAAAGTGAAAAGTAGAGAAGACTGACAAGATGTTCCCTCCACAGAGAAAGTTAGTTCCTGTTCCTATACTTTGTTTGAAAGAAAATGAAGGTGCCTAAACCACTGGGAACATTTCTTGTTCAGAATATAATTCCTAAATACATACCAAAATCACTTCTCATTGTTTAATTTGGAAAGTGTGAGCTAACTGAAATGTTTTTAGAAGCTTTTACCTTTTTTTTAACATCTTAATTTTATTTTTTCAGTGTTCCCAGATTCATTGTTTATGTACCACACCCAGTGCTCCATGCAATACGTGCCCTCCTTAATACCATAAGAAAATCCCCATAAAAACCAAAGCCTCAAAGGCCCATCTTAAAACATTAACATTTCCCTTAGGACCCGCCTTTAAAATTATGTGATCCTTCTATGGATCCCTCTCTAGACTTGGAGTTTTGGAGCTGATTATCTCCTACCTGTGGAAGGAGCCAGACTATGGAAATAGCTTCCTATCTCTTCCCCCATTGGGTCCATCCTCTTTGTCTTCCTAAAATGCAAATCCGGTTATTTAAAAAGAAAATCCTTCAGTGGCTGTGCACGGCCTGCAATGATCTCCCACCAGAGGAGGAACCTCCCGCTAGACTGAGTGTATGGGAAATGGGAGCACATCAGCGCCACCTCAAGGATTTCTCAAACCCCAACCCCCACCCCCACCCCCACCACACACGTGTAAGACATCATCACCTTCCCTCTTTCGAGTCCTTTCGGCCACCACATCCACATAACCCACCTGGTGAAAGTCACTGTCATGTTGGCTCGGCGATGAGCTGTCTCCCTCGGTTACACTAAAGCATGAAAAAGCCTGAGGAGCCCTCACTGCAGAATCAAGTCCCAATTCCTCAACATGGCATACAAAGTTCCCTTTAACATCCTCCTGGCTTTCCATTCCAGTCTCATCTGCAACCACTCCCCATTTCGCGCTCTATGGGCCAGCCACACCAGTCTGGGTAAGTTCTTGAACAAGACCTGGTTTTTCAGACTCGTGTCTTGTATCATTTCAGACTTGTGTCCATTTACCCAGAATTCCTTTCTCCACTTACACAGTAATGATTTTCCATTTAACCTTTAAGAATCCGGGTGGCTATCTTCCGCCAGAGCCCATTCCTGGATTCTAGGACCAACTGGGTGTTTAGACAAAATATCTGAGCTCCTGGACTCACCTCCCCCTAGCTATTCCAGCTAAAGCTGGCCACATCTCAGTTATCCGTAACGCCATTCTTCCGGCTGACTTCTCACCTCAAAATTCAAGTCTTTGTTACAACCTATGAGGGCACGTGCGATCAGATCTCGCTTCCCACCATCCTCCCTCTCGCACTCCGCTCCAGCCACGCCGGCCTCCTATCCCTGAAACACACTGAACACCTACTGAAAAAAGTTGGATGAATGGTAATGTCACTAAAGAGGAGGCCGAAATCCTAGCCAGCAAGAGAATAGGGTTGTCATCAACAGCAACAAGCCGGTTTGCTCTGCGGGGCTGCAACCAGGCTCAGGAATTGGCAGCAGGTACCTCTGACGGGGAACGCAGCTGGACGTGGAAAGTGGGGCCACGGCAGGCAGAGCGTACTCGGACTCCAGCCCAAGATGAGGTTTTGACTCCCTAGAGACACCGAGAAGAGGGATTCTGGTTTAAAGACATAGCACAGCTGACAGTGGACATGCTGTACTTAATCAGAGGGTAAGGGGGACCTCTAGCTCCCTTCCTGCATGACTTTGAGAGCACGAGCAGTCTGGCCTTTTAAGTACCTCCTTCTGCAGCCTCCCTCCACTGAGGTCACCAGGGAAGACAATGAAGACTTCTTCTGGTTCCCGTTGCTCTGTGCAGGGGAAGACTCAGTAATATTTAGGAAGTCATGGAGCCATGCCCTCACAATTCTGAGGAAAAGTGATTTCCAACCTACACTTGTTGGTTAGATCAAGTGAAGGAGAGAACAAACAGTTTCTTCAGCTATGCAAAGGGGCAAGATATTTACTGCTCATGCGTTCTTCTTCGGAAATCGCAGGAAATATATGTTCCACTAAGATGAGATATTAATCAAGAAAAAGGAAGCACGGGGCTCAGGAAACAGAAGATTTGGCCAACAAAAGGCATTGAGAATCCTTAGAATGATGGGGAAAGGAGATCTGAGGACAACCAACATAGGAGGAGGGCTGATCCCAAGAACAAGAAGAACCACCTAATTACATAGAAGTGATTGAACAGAGTGAAGAGATTCCCACGCATATCGGAAAAGTTTGAGGATAAAATGAAACGGGTTGGCAACTAAGCAAATGAAAAAAAAAAAAAAAAAGAAATAGTCCTCAACTTTGGGGAAACCAAAGTTCTGCATGAAAGGAAGTAAGACGGTATTCTACGTGGCTAACCGGCAAGTCCTGTTGACCGTAATTACGGCATGTAAATACCGAATACTGATGTAACCGAAACTATGGTTGCTGTGTTGGAAAGTTAGGGGTAAATGAAACAGGTGTGAAGAGAGGGGAGATGGACAGAGAGCTAAATCCTCTTCTTCCCTGGTAGGAAGATTTAGACTTTACCGTAAACAAGGACATCATGGACACAACAGCTAAGGCGATCAGAAATTGGTTACTTTCAGAAAGCACAAGTGTAGAGTGAGGAAAGGAGTGGCAGGAAATGTTTAAAAATACAAGCCTTTTAGATTTTTTCGATCATGTATGTTTATAACTTAGGGGAAAAAATCCAAAACCACAAAAGACACCCCTAAAACAAAGAGAGGGAAAGTATATAGCCAAGAAGAACAAGAAAGTCCTAATGCAACTTGGGCCTTTAATGCCTCACATGATGTCTTGTTTAACAGAGCTTGAACCTATTAAAATAGAATGTCTAAAAATTAAATATTTAGACTATGTAGTAGACTGCATGATTTCTCAGTCATTTCCTGAGAAATGTCAGTAGCTGATTAGCGTTATAACATAAAGCAGATATCTAGCTGAAACATTGCTTGAAAAGTATGTTATCTTTGCCAGTGAGCTAAATAAGCTGCAGAAACTGACCTCTTCTCAATATGGACATAAAGACCGGAGAATCTAGCAGATGGGCTTTGCCAACAGAAATGAAACAAGCGCAGGGATAAGCACAGACAGGAAGTGGGAGAGAGCAAAGTCCTCCCTTGCTGGAGACTCTTTCCCCCCTTGCACATTTTGGACACTCAACCAGATCATCTCAAGTTCCTTTTTTAGCACTAAAGTTCAAGTTAGACCTTCACAAGTACCACCCTAACCCCCTTTATTTCCTGAATTAATAATCTATGGCATAGGGTACCTGGCTGACTCGGTCGGTTGAGTGTCTGCCTTTGGCTCAGGTCATGATCCCAGAGTCTTGGGATCCAGCCCCACAAGTGGGCGCCCAGCTCAGCAGGGAGTCTGCTTCTTCCTGTCCCTCTACCCCTCCCCACGCTCATGTTCTCTCTTTCTCTCAAATGAATAAAATCTTAAAAAAGAAATCTATGGCATAGATGGCCATATGTCCTAGTGTTTCCAGAACAGTCTTGGTCTATATCTGTTGTTTGTTTCTCCTTCAACTCTTAAAATTGCCTAGTTTAGATGATAAATTATATGGTCCTTCTACCCATGATCATATCCATTTTAATCTTGTTTTATATGTCTCAAGAAAAACATAAATTTACTTTTTAGCTTACAGATACAACATTTCACAACTTGCTTTGTCTGAAAAATTTGTGGAGAAATCTCAAACTCCTTTGTGGGTGGTTTGTGAACCATCAACTATTTTTTTTTAAAAAACAGAATAAATCTTAATGTAAGTTTTTCTATTAAAAAACATTCAGTGGGCATAACAGTCTATTAAAACTATTAAACTTAGAATATTTGCTACTTCTTTAAAATCCTGGCTGAAGTATTTGTAGAAGAATAAATATCTGAGGTGATACAACAAACTTTAATTATTAAAACGGTCCCAGAATAAGGTCTCCCACCTGAGTTTATCAGTGGTCCTAAGAATGTTGATCTCAAAAGAATGTTCGCAACAGGTGATAAATCCATCTATCATCATCATCATGGTTGCTTATAAGCTAAACAGTTACCAGCCGGGGAATATGCCCCTTCCACTGCACAGACAAGCTCTGTATGCTAATAACGCCCAAATTTTCTTTTTTTTCTTTAACTTTCAATTTTTTTATTATGTTTTATTAGTCACCATACATCATTAGTTTTTTTGTTTTTGTTTTTGTTTTTTTTAATCATTAGTTTTTGATAGTATTCCAAGATTCATTGTTACGGATAACACCCAGTGCTCCACGCGATACGTGCCCTCCTTAATACCCAAATTTTCTTTAAGGCTAGGACTAAGAGTCCTGCCAATTCCCCAAACAACAGCTTACATATTCAAGGAGCTTGAAACACTCCTTTCGTAGTGAGCAGTGCTGAAACAGGTTCCATAATTGCTTACTCACTTTACAAGAGAGATTGAACATTGCTGGGTTTTCTGGAAGATACAAAGAGTTCTTTAGTTTTATTCAAATATGTACTATCCCTGATATAAAACATGTCTCATTATAAAGAACTGTGATTCTTTTTAGCTTTTCCTTTTTCTTTTTTTTTTTTTCACTTAACCACTTAAGTCCCTGCCTGTGGAAATTTCTTTGTAAGTGAAATATGAGGTCCAATTAGGAAGAAAAAACTTACTTAATCAATTTTGTTTCAGAGATGCGTGATTACCCTATTTTTAAAAATTACTTGAAGAATGAACTAAGGTGTTAGACTGGAACATGGTCTGATGACTAATTTACTGTCAGCCCCGACCTAACCAAAACAAAAGGAAAGCTGGATTTGGCGCTCACTTGTGCTTTTCATCCATATTAGAAAGTATGCCTTGAGTTTTTGAATGAGATCAGGTTCGCTTGGTAGCCTCAAAGAGCAATTTCCCCTTTTTTTTTTTTTTTTTTCAAAATTTGCTTTTGATCATTTCAGACAATTCACCCTTTGGAATGAGAAAGAGGAGAGAGGAATGCTGAATGAGGTTAAGTAAACGGAGAATCTGTCACATAAAGCAAATTTAAATCCCAGTAACAGCATCCATGCAGGACAAACGGAAGCATTATTCTTTTGAAAACATTATTCTTTTAAACACTGTGTAACGACATCCTCCCTAGAGATTTCCTCCATGAAAGAAGAAAAACTACTTCCTCAGAAGTCATCTTCTAGATGCCAAGTGTAATGAAGTGAAGTCAAACCTTGTTTTCTTTATGTAAGAAGGTTCAAAATTAGCACTGCAAAAAGGTGTTCCTGAGGGTTTCTCCATATCCCTGTTTTCCATTGCATACTAGTATCTCCATGAGTAAAAAGGATAAGGAAAAATAAATGATTGCCATTATGACTTTAGACTTTCAAATCAGAGAATGTGTCCTTACTATAAACTTTGAGCCAAGTGTATTTTCTGTTTTCAAGAAAGAATTCTGCAAGACTCGTCTATGTAGAATGTAAGATAATTACTCTTAAGTTCCCTATAAGTAGATCATTTTCTTCTGCTGAAATCTAACCTGTGGGACATGTTCCCAGCACTCTCTGCTCCTGCTACCACAGGAGAATTTGAATGACCATAACTACGGCCATTTTATGTTTTTAATTACTTAAATATCAGAAGCTGGCTTTTGTTTGCAATGCCACAAAAACGTAAATAAGCAGAGAAATTATTTCTTTCGATTCAAAGAAAGAAATGGAACAAAGAAGGAAGACACCATAGATAAATCATAATTATGTTTATTTAGCAAAATAAACTTAAAGTTTTCTATTAAAAAACGTAAGAATCATATCCAAATTTTAGCTTCCCCATCTTCTTTGGTATTGAAATCAACGTTTGGGATATAAAACATTTTACTTTGAAGTTGAGCCACTGGGTCTTACAACAGTTTTCCCTATAAGGAAAAGAGAAAATTAAGTTACCCGGAACTGTCTTATTTACTGGACAACCAGTGGATGCATTATGTGTGTGCAGAGACCAACATCGCCAAGGAAATATTCATCACGGATATGTGTTTTTCTACTGAAAACACATTTTAAATTTTTAACGATTGTCTGCCATGATTTTATTGTTTTGTCTGAATAGGAATCTGATATGGAGATCCTGCTCTCATTTAATTAATGAACTACTCTCCAAGGAAGTTCACACCCCCACACCAGGACTTAATATTTATTTTTCAACAAAACTACCCGATTAAAAATCTTTTTTTTCTGAACTTATCAGAATTGTGTGTTTCAGTCTTTTCCATAAAACAGTATCTGGAGGTTGCTAATAACATTAAATTAATATTAATAAAACCCAATCTATCTAAATCTTTTTCTTAAAACCAGATTTCTTGTTTCTCCTAAGGGTAGTATCACAGGGATTGCTGAATTAGCCAACGCAAATACTTCCAGAAACGCCATGGGACAACCAAGCTGCTCTTACTCCTCTGATAAACTTTCGTCTTTCCAATTCTGATTTCTCCATATCCCTTCCTTTTTGTGTGAAACTACGTTCCCCCTTAATTTGTTAAAAGGAATCTGAGATAAAAACTCCAATAACAAACTGCGGCAAGTTTTGTTTTTTGCATAGACTCTTGGGACCACAAAACGACCAAACAATGGCTGGCTTTAGTGCTAACACTGGGACTGGGAACAAGAAGAGTACAGCCACAGTAAAATACAGCTGTCTATTAGGAGGACTGCGTAAAGGCATCTTTGGCCATGCAGGCTCTGGGCCCTCTGGAAGTAAGTCAGTTGCATTGCCAGCATGACAAAGAAAATAGCAATGTTCAGGATCAGGAAGAGCCTGGTATAGGACGACGACAGCGACGGGGCCCTGCTGCGCGTCGTCGTCATCATCCGGGCCTGTCCAAAGCGGCCGTTCAGGGAGCCACCGCTTTTGTGTTTCTCATACGTCACATCTGCAAAGTCCAAAAGGTCTTTCATCTCTTCATCCTCGTCGATGGGCAGTTCTTTCTGTGCCAAAATCTGAGCTTTCTGGCGGATCTTCTTCTCGTTGACTTCGATCTGTGCAAAAATATCGGGGACGGCGTCCACGAATTGATAGCGTTTGCCTCCCCTCCGGTTCTTCTTGGACTTGCTCTGCTGCTGCTGCTGCTGCTGCTGCTGCTGCGGCTGCTGCTGCTGCTGCGAGATGGCAAAAATCCGGTCGATGGCCTCCTCCGTCTGCCTCTTGTCGGAGAACCTCAGCAGGCGCTCGGCGGTCTTCCGGAAGCCGGCCGTGTTGCGCACGCGGGACAGGATCTGCTTCTCCAGCAGCTGGAAGACCGGCTTGAAGCGCTGCAGGCTCCACTCCACCAGCGCGGCGTGGTCCCGCAGCTCGGGCGGCGGCGCGCTCCGCACCGCGCAGCTCCGGTCGAACAGGATCTCCCGCCGGTCGGCGATGACCTGCGCGAAGGCCGACTGGCCGGTGCTCTCGCCGGTCCAGAGGTAGGCGGCGTAGGCGTGCCGGCGGGTGGCGACGAACACGTCCAGCTGCTGCGCGTCCCCGTGGAGGCTGAAGCTCTGCACGTCCAGCGACGGCCCGATGAACAGGTAAGCCGTCCGCGTGACGGGGCGCCGCAGGCGCACCGTGACGTTCACGTAGTTGGTCCCGTTGTAGGGGTAGCCGCGAGGGTACGTCACCGAAGCGAAGGTCGCCTTCTCGCTGGAGCCGGTGTCGTCCATCCAGTACATCTTGTAGAGCCCGTCCCGCTGCCGGAGGAAAGCCCCGTGGACCCCGTCCACCGCCGTCTCCTCGAAAGGAACGTCCACGTTGTGGAAGAAGCTCGCTGCCGTCTCCAGCGGGCTCCGCTCTCCCAGGTGGATCTGGTCCACCAGGAGCAGCAGCTGCGGGTGCAGGAGGATCAGGTTCCTCTGGACGCTCTTGAGATCCAGCTGGGGGCTGTAGGCGCCCACTCCCTCCCCTCGGATGAAAACCACCCCGCTCTTCTCCACCGCGGCCACCACCCTCCCCTGGCAGCTGGCTGCCGGGTCGTGCTTGTATTTGGACCATTTCGAGGAGCAGTCTTCCGTGACCTGCCCCTGCCAGGGAGAGAAGCAGCTCTTGGCCGCAGCGGGCGAAAACATCAACACGTTGTTGAAGAAGGTGTACTTTGGCCCATAGAGAGCCTCCGTGATGAAAGGCACGCCGTTGGGGGCAAACGTGAATGAGTTTTGATCGGGATGCTCGTGCCCTGCGTTAAAGTTTCGCCATCCTTTGATCCAGTCTTTGTACTTGTTTCTGTGGACGATGTCATATATGGCACGGCCCCCGAGTTTTCCCGACTTGAAGGAAAGAAAAGACCTATTGATTTCTGCAGGGAGTGCACTCCCGTAGGTCACAACACCCCAGTCTTCAAAATAATGCAACGTGGGGGTGCCAAAATCCGGGGGAGGCACAGATTTCAAGCTGGCGTCATACCTGAAGGGATGAATTGTTCAAAATTAGATGGTTTTTCTGGTGGAAGTTAAAATAAGCCATCAGAACTGACGTGCCGGGGGCGCCTGAGTGGCTCAGTGGGTTAAAGCCTCTGCCTTCGGCTCAGGTCATGATCCCAGGACCCTGGGATCGAGCCCCACGTCGGGCTCTCTGCTCTTTGGGGAGCCTGCTTCCTCCTCTCTGCCTGCCTCTCTGCCTACTTGTGATTTCTTTAAAAAAAAAAAAAAAAGAACTGGGGTGCCACTTTGTAGTGTGGCTGGAGGACTCAGCACAGATGCTACCCAGAGTGTTAGCAGTGTCCTCTGGAGGAGGGACATTTCTGGAAACACCCATGGATGAGCTTGCGCAGGGGAACACCCTTAGTGTTAGTGAAGGGAGACGAGTCTATCTTCATAGTTGTGAACCTGTGAACCTGCTCGTGGCTACCGGGACCTTCTTCACTGAATGATTTCAGAGCTGCCCTCCAAACAGCGGGGTCACACTTCCAAATTTCTAGCCCAGGGACTTCTATCCTGGAGAACCCAGTGTTAGGATCAAGACTCGAACAAGCCACAGTTGTAAGGAAGTACTTACTGTTCTGTGACAACCGGTACTACTGAAAGTTTGTTAGACTAATTTTCACCCTCTAAAAAAATAAATGTTAGCAGAGTTGAACTTTACGTATTAGATAAAATTTACTGCCTATACCGCATCTAAGAAGGTAAGTAGATGAAATTCAAGAAACTATTCATACTGGGAGATTTATAATTGTGGTTACCCCTGCTTACCAAAAGCCATGGGTTCTGTTTGAATCTGTAGATGAGATCATGGATTTTGGACCCAAAAAATGGCCTCTCGTTTTTATTTATGACAAATATTTATTATCATATTAATATAAGAATTAACAATAAACTTCCACAGTGATTAAGAACACAGTATTGTGAGTCAGAGAGGGCCCCTGAAGGAATCATAAACATGATGATTGAGATGAACATTTCTGATGGGTGTAGATGATTTCCTGCTCAAGGGAAGAAAGGCAGGCCTATACTATTAGCTCTTAGATACTTTTCTCTAAAATGAATTGATCACCTATGTTTAACCTTACTGGTGTTTGATTTTGGCTGTTTCGTCTGCTGTTCTAGAGTCTCAGGCCATCAGAGATCGTATCTTTACTTAGGTCTAGTTAATAACGTTGGTTTAATTATTGTGATTTAACAATTCCAGACACAAGATGAATTAATTGGCCATACCTCTCTGATTTGGTCAGTCTGCATATTCCTATAAATGGCAGATTTTGAACCAAGTTAGACTTAGCATTAATCTGACTCCTATAGTCAGCTTATAGAACTATCCTGGTTGTTTATTTAGGATAAGTGAAATTACTACTAAATAATTACTTCATACCCCTAAAAGGAGTCAGAAATGGTTGCATATTAATATATTTGCTCCACCTGTGACAATAGTTTTAAAAAATGTTGGTTAAATTGTAACTGGTTGTAACTCTATTAATATTGTTTTCTTCTTAATTGTTTAAACTAAAAAAGAATAATGAAGAGAAGCCAATCAAAACAGAAGCATACTTTGGAATTGAATACACATTTCAATAGCTTGAAAAGAAATCAAGAATTAATGATTAACCAGTTCCCTGTAATTATTATTTTAATTTATTGGATGCCAACAATATACTTGGCAGTACTTTAAAAAGGAGATCCTGGCTTCTCTTTCTAGGCTTAAAGGATTAAGGCAGGAAAAATTACATGGTTCTTTTATTATCAAAGTGAAACTGTCAAATACTGTCAAACACTTTTAAACGGTTTTGGAAATTTAGTAACAACTTTGCTATTAGAAGATTATAATGCTCCATTTATTAAAACAAAACATTTTCCTACCTTTATTTCTCTCTTTGCTGTGATTGCCAGGGTAACCTAGTCTACATTTTGTGCTTTTTCTCTTTATAGGATTTCAAAAATGACGTAAATTGAAACATGACCATCTATGAAATAGTGGAAGCCCAGGACATCTCTAACACAAGAAAACCAAAAAATGCCAAGAGTAATGAGATCCTACACGTAAGGATATGTTTCCAGCAGAGCCTCCAAAGCTGCAACGGGAGCCGAAGCTGAGCTGGCGGCATATGGAGTAGGGGTTACAAAGTGCTTTATGTAGTTTTTCTTTTTTAAATGCAGGAATCTAGCACACGTTCACCCTGGGTATAATTTATTTTTAAAGGCCGCCCAACATGTCCTACCAGAGAAATTCCGTGTGAAGAGTACACCAGCGCTGCCCTTTGGATGGTGTCCCTGGACCTTCGGTCACACGGTTCCTCCTGATCTGGTCAGCAAGCCAGTTACCACTGCCGTTCCGCATGACAAATTTATCCAGGAACACTAATTGGCTTTCTGGACCATAAAACCAGTTGTAATTAGAGTCTGCAATAGCCACAGTTCTTTGAAACCCTGGGGAGAGAAGTTCGACAGAATGAAGATAGATTTAAAACTGCACACTCCACTGAAGACCTAAACAATGATTTCCAATCCTGGTTGCAAATTGGAATTGATTGTGTACCTTGAATTTAAAAAACCCAAAAGCATGACATCCACGTTAAGGAGACCCAGTTAATGAGACCCAAACCAGTTAATGAGACCTCTGACCTGACCTCTTTCACAAATCTTGTGCGCAAGTTTGTATTTGCTACGTGGCTACTTATCACTGGGAAGGGAAGTGCCACAATTCTTAATGCTTCTGTATGCCGCCCACCTTCCTCATTTTCCAGTGTCCATGCTATGCGGCATCATATCTGCAGAGACACAGAGGTTCTCCTCTGGAGCACAGTGAGTTCCTGAACCTGGACTGAGCTCTAGCTGTCTTACTCACTATCCCATATTCTACACCAAGATGATGACACAAGGTGCTTCAATGTGGCATCCAATAAAGTGGAAGTTATAAGGCTTAAGGGAGACATTGCATTTCTATAGGAAGAAACTTTTTCTTAAATATTTTATTTATTTGACGGAGAGAGCAAGAGACAGAGCAGAAGCAGGAGTGAACAGGGGAGGGAGAAGCAGGCTCCATGCTGGGCAGGGAACTCCATGTGGGGCTCAATCCCAGGACCCTGGGATCATGACCAGAGCCAAAGGCAGACACTTAACTGACTGAGCCACCCAGGTGCCCCCATATAGGAAGAAAACTTCCTAATTCCCACAGAAGATCCTGCTAATATATACCGCCACAAGTTAAAGAAAGAAAATGCAAAGATCATACGGGAATAGGTCATCAAAACAAAAGCAGGTAAGACTGGATATACTCCAGTTTTTCATGAAAAAGAATAGGAGACAGCTCTGAGCCAGACAGGAATAATCATTACTAGAATATCCATTGAGGAAAAGAAAAAAAAAAGGTGGGGGGGAGAGAGAGAGAGAGAAAGGTTGTTAAGAATAGACTGATTTTTGGGTGCCTGGGTGGCTCAGTGGGTTGGGCCGCTGCCTTCGGCTCAGGTCATGATCTCAGGGTCCTGGGATCAAGTCCCACATCGGGCTCTCTGCTCAGTGGGGAGCCTGGTTCTCTCTCTCTCTCTCTCTCTCTCTCGCTTTCTCTCTGCCTGCCTCTCTGCCTACTTGTGATCTTTCTCTGTCAAATAAATAAAATTAAAAAAAAAAAAAAAGAATAGACTGACTTTTAACACACAATCCCTTCTAAAATGATACCATGACCATATTTACATAATTTACAGCTAATGTTTTTCCTCTGCCAGTTTAGTAAATGCTATTCCAAGTAAATCTTATGATAAAATGTGATTTCCTGACTCTTCTACTAATCTGTGAATTCCCTGAAAGCAGATATATTTTATTTCTCTTTGAATCCCCTCTCTGGAACAGTGCCTGACACACAGATGTTCGGTAATGTTTTGTTGGATTAATTGACAGAAATACACGAATCCCCCTCGCGGAGGTGTTCCCCTATCCTTTCCAGTTCCGAATGCAGCCACAGACACAGCTCACAGCCCTGATGCGGCCGGCTGTTAGATCTCAGATCAAATGACAAAGCACTGAGACCTCTCCAAGGTCCCTGGCCTCATGGCCTTTATCAAGATAAGCTACAAAACAGGCCTCTCCTGCATATCTAAGAATAAGCAATAAAACAATGGGGTTCTGAAAGTTAATTCTCAACTAAACTTTAAGAAGCTTATCATTCTTTTGCTCTGCAGTATTTTTTGGATACCTAATCAAATAATGGAGATTCTATTCAGCCACGTGTACACAACCAGAGCAGAAAGATTTAAAGACTGGATTCTTTAGTGTAGGGCTAGAATCACCATCTAATAATTACATTTCACTGGTTGGGGGGTGGTGGGGAAGATTCCCCATCCTTTTTTTTCTTTTCCCTTTTCAAATTTTTATTTAAATTCTAGTTAGTTCACCTATAGTGCAATACTGATTTCAGGAAGAGAATTCAGTGGTGAATCACTTACAGACAATACCCAGTGGTCATCACAGCAAGTACCTCCTTGATACTCATCCCCTATCCAGCCCAGCCCCCACCTACTTCCCTCCCCCAACCCTGTTTGTTCTCTGTCTTTGAGTCTTTTATGGCTTGTTTCCCTCTCTTTTTTCTCCCTTCCCCACTACCCATATGTTCACCTGTTTTGTTTCTTAAATTCCACATATGAATGAAATATATATTTGTCTTTCTCTAACTGACTGATTTCACTCAGCATAATATGCTCTAGCTCCATCCATGTCATTGCAAATGGCAAGAGTTCATTCTTTTTGATACACGCCACATCTTCTTTATTCATTCATCAGTCAATGGCCATTTGGCCTCCTTCCATAGTGTGGCTATTGTGGAAATTGCTGCTATCAACGTCGGGATGCACACACCCCCTAGAATCAGCACTTTTGTGTCCTTTGGGTAAATACCTAGTAGTGCAGTTGCTGGGTGGTAGGGTAGATTTATTTTTAACTTTTTGAGGAACTTTCATACTGGCTTCTGGAGTGGCTGTACGAGTTTGCATTCCCACCAACAGTGTGAGAGGGTTCCCTTTTCTCCATATTCTTGCCAACACCTATTGTTTCTTGTGTTGTTAATCTTAGCCATTCTGACAGGTCTGAGGTGATATCTCAGGCTTTTGTTTTTCCCCCCGATGACAACTGATGTTTTCGTGCTCGCTTCAGCAGCACATATACTAAAATTGGGACAACTGATGTTTTCATGTGTCCTTTAGCCATCTGGATGTCTCCTTTGGAAAAATGCCTATTTACTTCTTCTCCACCATTTCTCAACTGGATTATTTGGTTTTTGGGTGTTAAAAAAATTCCCATCTGATGAAAATCTACCTCCTAAACTTTTTCTAACATCTTAGTCCTGTTTAGAAACAAGGAGAGTTTTAAGACTGTCCTAGAAATCCAAGTGTTCTTAAACCATATACATCTTTTTTTAGAGCTAGTTCTCTTAGAAGACTGAGCTACAAGACAACAAGGAATTAGAAGTTTTGTAGCAACTCATTTTTTGATTTTTTATATTTTATATTATGCATTTCACTAAACTATTTAAAGAAAATACTGAAGCTCCAACAAATATGTAGGCACAGTCTTTCATTGTGAATATCTATGTAGCTTGGAAATAAAAACTAAAACCTAAAAAACAAGAGGATCAATTTGGGATTGCATGTAAAGGAAAATGAACATGTAACCATAAATGCTTACATCTTGTTAAGATTCAAGAAAAGGAAATGTTATTTTTGCAGATGAATCAGAAAAATACAAAGTTACTGTTTTGGGAGCTATTTCAAATATGCAAAAAATAAACACAATGATATTTTGGAAATTTAAAAAAAAGATTCATGAAAAGGAATTAGTATATGTACCCAAGTTTTACATCTACAAAAATAAAAGTACTGTGGGGGCTACAAATTATATTTGATCCATTACGCTCCGAGCTTTACAGTACATAAATCACAAATCCTCACAGTAACTTCCCAAATGTTCTGGTTAGATACAACTATTGCATTGTTTGATTTTTTTTTTATAAAAAAAATCCCTTTCATCTCGACATGACTCGAACCCCACATTTCTTTTCCTGGTCTGACTCATTTTCATAATTGGGAAGAACTATCATAGTTAATTGCTCTCCCAATTCTGATTCCTCACGATACCTGGAAGGATGGTTCTGTACATAAATGCGAAGTGTTGTTTAAGCCACGGGTGGCCAAAGTGGTTGATGTCAAAGTGCCTCTGAACAAGAAACATATACTGGAAGAGTGATCTAGTGGTGTAGCTGCCGTAGGCAACGCCTTCGTAGAGGGAACCATCTGTCACCTCTCGGAGCAAGACCAGAGACTTCTCCATGATGGTCAGAACTTGTTTGGTCCATAAGTAGGCTTCTTGAAGATACCCTGCAGAATGAAAACACATGGAAACACTGACTCTAGCTATAAGGAAGCATAAACAAAATTATGAGCAAAAAAATGCTCTGAGTTATCTGACTTCAGTACAAAGAGCATTTTGTAAAACTCGGACTTATCAACAATATAAATAACATTCTGCTAATTCAGGCTTGTGTCCGGTCCATGATTTAAGTTAAAAAGTTCTCGAATACAAGTCATTTATTAAATGAAGATAAACCCTGAAATGAGCTTCAGTTTCCAATCTTTAATCAATTTGAAACCCCATCACATCTAAGATTACAAACTGCCTGTAACTTTGTGTCTACAAGAAGAGCTCTGTGTATTAAGACTTTTATTCAATTTTTCTAAAAACTACTACTTGAAAATATTTTGGAAGCTTATCACCTCATAAAACTTGCACCATTAGTTCAGAGGATTTTTAATAAGCTGCAAATACTATAAAGGCTAAGCAGATAGCCTTCGATCTGTTCTGTCATTAGAGGAAGATCTCTCATCCTTTATGTGCCACAGGATTTCACAGGATTTCAAAAGGCAGCATAGTGGATCAGAGACACCACTGGAGTGCTGTCTTTTACTCTGATGGTAAAAAATATCAACGGGGAGTCCTGAGTCTACCAAAAACGAGCTAAAATTTTGTTCAAGAGCTTTAACCCATCACATTTTTCTACTTCTGCAACTGAAAATTAAAGGCCTTAAAATTTTAATGAAATACTTTTGACTCAAAAATGCTAGCTTCCTATAAATTCTTGCGACTAGCATTAGGTAACAATCACAACTCGCATTTCTAAAACATTTGCAATTTACACAGCACTGAACACAATCTTACTTAATCCTTTTACCAATTCAATTAGGCATTATTGCTCCAAAATTACAGAAAGCTTGACTTGTTCAAGACCTCTGACACATGACTAAAAATGAACAGAACTTTGATCTGAACCTAGGTCTTTAGATTTCAGCTTTGTTTTGTTTGTTTTTTTGTTTAAAAACATACAACCAGTGAGGGTGAAAGTAAGCTCTTCGCCTCCCGGTGTGGATAGAATCTCATTGCTTTGCTTGCACAGATGTGTGTGATCACCAGTGCTGAACACTACCACGGCCCACCACGTGTGTGCTGGGTGTGAGGGCTTCCAGGGCCCCTGGGACCACCAGATCCCAGCCTAAATCCCAGGTGCCAGGCTCTAGACCTGGCTCCCATATCCTGAGGGAAGCACTGTTTGGGTTCCACCTGGAGAGGTGACTGTGAATCGTACCCCGACTCCTCCTGTCCAGCTGTACACCTGCCAGGCCAGTCTTCTGGAGAGTTTTTAGTTTCCATTCTGTAATCATTAGGGTTTAGAGTTCTAATCATTTTCCTCTTTTTCTTCTCTGTATCCTCCATCTCTAACCAGACTCCACAACGTGATACCTAAAATCAGGCCTGCTGGGGCGCCTGGGTGGCTCAGGGGGTTAAGCCTCTGCCTTCAGCTCAGATCATGACCTCAGGGTCCTGGGATCGAGCTCCGCATCAGGCTCTCCACTCAGCAGGGAGCCTGCTCCCCGCTCTCTCTCTGCCTGCCTCTCTGCCTACTTGTGATCTCTGTCAAATAAATGAATAAAATCTTAAAAAAAAAAAAATCAGGCCTGCTACTTATCACCCTGATATCATATGACCTGGCTTTTCCTTCTTTCCCCCCTACCCCCCCAAAGACAACCCTGTTCGGGAGAGATGAGGCAACGTCTACCTTTGTAAACTTTGAATCTGTCAGTATGAGACACTGATACTCTTACTGCATTTCAGTTTTAGTTAACATACAGTGCAACCTCGGTTTCAGGAGTTGATGTTGTTACTGATGCTTTGCCCTGGGCTCGCCCACCATCCATACCCCTTGCTGAATGAATGTTCAGAAGTGAATGTTCTTCATTTCTTCACTTATCCAGACTTACCTCTATTTCAAAGTTCTGTGAACCTTCTCAAACTCACATAAAAAACATGGCTCTCCTCAATTCAAACTGAATACCCTCAATCAGGATTTAACCAGAGTTTCATGACAGCTCTTCTTTCGTTCTCTGGTAATGCTGTTCGTGTAAATGTTTCACAACTGGCTTCCTTCCCACTGATTTGCAAACGGCTCATGTGTGATCCTGTGGTCCCTGATCCTTGAGCCTGAGAGAGAGTTAGCAGAGCAGAGAGAACATTCTGATTCTCCCCCTTCTGAGATTTTGTGGGAGTCCTGTGGGAATTACTGGTACACTAAGCTCTGCCAGCATCTGTGAGGCCAGTCTGGAGAAGGTGGGATTGTCCAAACAGCCTGTGAGGAAACTCCTCATGGTGGTGTGTTTGCCAACAGAGCCAGGACGGCGAGCCTGGTTATTAACTGAGATGGGCCCGGCTGGGGATTTCACTTCTTCTTCTGTCCACTCGTCTTATGAATGTGTACACTGCCTGCGTGAGAGTTCTAGAAACACTGTCTTGCTGAGCACATCGTAACCTTCGTCAGGAAATAAACATACTCGCAAACTCCTGTGAGAGGAGGACTACACCTTTTGACCCCAACCTGAACTGGTATTTTTTTTTTTAACTTTTTTTTTTTTTTAAAGATTTTATTTATTTATTTGACAGACAGAGAGATCACAAGCAGGCAGAGAGGCACAGAGAGAGGAGGAAGCAGGCTCCCGGCTGAGCAGAGCTCGATCCCAAGACCCTGGGATCATGACCTGAGCTGAAGGCAGAGGCTTAACCCACTGAGCCACCCAGGCGCCCCCTGAATTGGTATTTTTGATGTCTGCATAGTATCTGGAGCAATCTTATCTACCACAAAGAATGAAGAAATAAGCTCTTATCTTGCTACTAAAGAACTCAACATTTATATAAAGAAACAAGACTACGAGGCTGACACCCAAGGCCCTGGCTGAGAGCCAGCTCGTCCTGGGTTCTTTCCACCATTTCATGAGGGTGTCTTTTCACAGGCCTTGGGATTTATTTATCAATAAATAAATACTTTGATATTTGTTTATTGATTTGATATTTTGTGTTTTGATCTTTTATTTTTTATTTCGCATTTTGATCTTTTAAATCCTGTTTATTCTTGTGAGAATAGGGGGCAAAGGGAGCCAAGATGAAACTTGGCTCTCTTAAAATATGGCTTAAATCACTATAAATTGAATCTCTATTCTAAGAGAGGCAACAAAATATAGATGGGGAGGGCACTCTGAGTTTCGACAAAACTGGGTCCAAATCTGATACCTTATATGGTTGATGTGACAAATAAAATAGGGACAAGGAATAACACGTGCCACATGCTCAGTTAATATTAGTTTCTTTTCCTGTAAGACTAATTAAAAGTGATGGCTGGCTGATGATTTACAGGCCTGTACCCCTGGGATAAATAATACATTATATGTTAATAAAAATAGTTTTTTAGGGACGCCTGGGTGGCTCAGTTGGTTGAGATGCTGCCTTCGGCTTGGGTCATGATCCCAGCATCCTGGGATGGAATCCCGAGTTGGGTTCTTTGCTCGGTGGGGCGCCTACTTCTCCCTCTGCCTCTGCCTGCTACTCTGTCTGCCTGTGCTTGCTCTCTCTCTCTGACAAACAAATAAATAAAATCTTAAAAAAAAATAAAAATAATTTTTTAAAAAGTGATGGCTGGTTGATAAGACAAGAGAGAATGCTAGACTTGAGGAAATCTGATGCTGGATAATCTACAAAATGCATACTAATTCTTGTGGGGAAGTTGAGTTCTGTCAGATTTTCCAGCCCCAAGTATAGGTTTAATATCCCAATAATTCACTGTGATCTTAGGGCTGCTTTTCTTAAATACAGTCAAATTTAATCATGTGCAGACTTTTAAAGTGTTGTAATTAAATCAGAATTACAAGAACAGAGACAATGTAGTATCAGCAATTATGTAATACATTAAAGCAAAATAGTTACATGATCCACAAAAGTCACTTACAAATTTGACCTAAATGACCCCGATTGGTTATTTTAGGTCCTTAGAGAAAAAAAAAAATAGTGTTGTAATGACAGACATCTGTGTGCAAAGAAGATTCATTTCAAATAATAAACTTCTCGTTAAGCTTTTAAAAACTCCATTTACCCAGGATGGCTATGTTCACTGTCACAATGATTGGGGCAATCAAAAGCCTGACTTAAAAAACCTGCAGGCTGATATAAGTAGCAGAAATGAGGAAGAGATGTCTCTCAATTGTCTAAGAGATGCCCTGGTATTAATTCAACTCATGAGCTCCGTTAGGATCCAAATATGAACACGTACTAGGGCTGGTATAAAAACGCTCTGCGCACAAGGCACCTAGGACCAGCGCTTAGGCATTCCCTCGGTTGTGTCCACACGCACCTTGATTCATCAGGACCAGGCTTCCCGTGAGCAAGGCCATGCAGTTGGTGGGCTGATGATTGTGCAGGTACTGAAATCCCCATCCTCTCCTGTAGGACGTTTCATACATATATCCCGAGACGTTGGCAATCACTTCAAGAAACTTCTCCTGTTGTGACTTGCTCAAGTAGTTGTACAAGAAGTCGTAAGCAGTGGCAAAACCAACCAGGGAGTGAGCAAGTGGGACTTCATCCCAAGGAGCATCTTTGACCAGCCTGCAGAGGGGAAATCAACCACGTGAATGAGCACAACACTTTCAGAGCATTTGTCACACTTTTCGAGTGTCTGTTTCTCAGGAGGAAAGGGCACAATCGAAGATACAATCCGAAGGGTTGAGGGCCTCAGAATTAGCTGCCTTCCACATTAGACACAAGCATAAAGCTTGTCCCATGGAAAAATTACATAGTGAATGCTTTTTTGGGGTTTCTGGCAACATCAAGAGATGCTGAGAATTTTTCCTTTTGATTTTTTACTCTTGATGAGAGGTAGACTATGTTCAAATAGATCTAAAGCACAAAATGTATGCTTAAGTGGCAGGGCAAAATTCTCGGGAATATCCATCCAACTAGTACTCACCCTCCTCTTTTTACACATAGTTACAGGGTCTCAGTTCTGTTCTTACGGCTACTTTGGCAAACCAGTGGAACGCAAATATCCCATCTTATTTCCCATAGGCTGGTCAAGGTGCAGGTATCCTGGCCTCAAGTTTATGACCTCTCAATCTGGACAGACCCACTTGGCCAAGGCCATGATGAGGAGGGTGGCTAAAAATCTGGTGTGAGTGAAATGAGCTGATTCTAATTCTGATTTCTACATCTTGTTCTTTCTCATAAGATGAACTACATTGCCTTTAAGGTCCTTTGAGTATCTCTCAGAGAAGCGTAAAAGCTGACCTGTGAAGGAGGACACCATTTTTCTAGGAAGCCAAGTTTCTGCTTGGCTGGCAACATTATTCTGTAAGTAGTTTTACAGTGTGTGGCCTGCATTATATAGGAAGCTTAGATGGGATTTTTCACAACCACAATTCAATGGAACTATCTAGAAAGCCCTCGCCATGTGCTCAAGACATATTTGAGTAATCTTGAGGACAGGAACACCCAGGAAGAGTGTGCTGTATAGATGGGAGGCATAAGAAAACTCAACTAGGGATTAACTGAAAGCTTGCCTCTTGACCTCTGGGCAATCTCATGAAGGTTCAGCCTCTTTCTCAATGCTTTAAAATGCATAAGCTAGAATATGAAGTGATATAAGGAAATCTGTTACTTTGACATGTAGCTATCTTTACAAATTTTTTAAAAAGATTTTTATTTATTTATTTAAAGATTTTTAAAAATTTATTTGACAGACAGAGATCTCAAGTAGGTGGAGAGGCGGACAGAGAGTGAGAGGAGGAAGCAGGCTCACCACTGAGCAGAGAGCCCGACGCAGGGCTCGATCCCAGGACCCCGGGACCACGACCAGAGCAGAAGGCAGAGGACTTAACCCACTGAGCCACCCAGGCGCCCCTTAATACAGATTTTTTTAAAAAAATTGTTATCTCTGTCCTTTATTATAGTACCAAAAAACAAGATTTAATAGCAGAGCTAGTACACTATAATTTATGTTGTGATGAACATAAATAATAGTATCTGTGATAAGTATGATGCGATATGCAAATATCTGTACCTACCTATGACAAAGTTACACGTTCTCCCAGTATCCCTCTAGGGGTCACCTATGTTCATGATTTGGAAGAAATGCTAAATTTCATGAAACTTAAATGCCATGAACTAGCATTTCAATAAGAAATGCTAAAGTTCATGCAAATTAGGATGCTGTGTTTCTCCCATACAAACCCCACAGATCCCAGGACAGAATACTTAAAAATGCTCTGAGAGACCACCTCCTCTAGACTATATTCCTCTTTTAGGAGTTTTGTATGGAAAATGTGATTTTAGTGATGCCTTCTGTGGTCACCCTGCAGAATTTCAACATTACTCTCCAACTGACAGTGCCTCATTTCCCTTTCTCACTTTTTTGTCCTCTTCAGTGTTTGTGTGTGTATATGTATATGCAGCCTCTACTAGATTTTAAGTTCTACAAGTGCAGGGTCTTATTTTTTCCTCTATTTTATTCACTATTGGATCCCTAAATCCTACAACAGTGTCTGACACATAGTAGATGCTCAGTAAACATTCTTGGAAACCAAAAAAAAAGAAAAAGAAAAAGAAGGAACAGGCCTATAAAACTAGGCTACACTATTAACAGTGACTATATGATCATCACAGAATCAGGAATTTGGAGGAATCTCTTAATACTTAATAATAATTCCCGTGTTTGGTTAGCAGTGGTGATATGGCGTGGTGCTCAAATAACTAAGGTTGATGAGTTTTTTTTTAAACTGTTTGGTCACAAATAAAGCCACCTTGCCAGTTAGCTTGCTAGTGTGGACTGGCTGGAAAGAGACTATGGAGAGGGTGGACTCATTCCCCACTTCTAGGGAAAAAAACAACTTCTCCGGCAAGCTCACTGTCAGGAAGTTAGAACACAGTCTTCAGTGACTCCCGGTGGTTGGTGAGCCAAGAAGAGAATCTGAGTCACTTGCTTCCCAGCCTGTGTCTTCGTGCCATGTCACGATGCATCTATAAATGACAGCTATAAAGTCCACCTAACAACGGCAGAGCTGACATCAAGGAACAGCTACCATCTGCCCAACTCTGACCCATCTGATTACCCCATGAACTTATTGTTTTCTTTTTTAACCAGTGAACTTATTTTTATAGATCAAAGAACATATTATCATTCTCATATTGCAGGAAGTATTACTATGCAATTTCTGTGAAAATCTCCAAACTCCCCCATATACTTGTTTATTCCAGGCAGTTTCCAATCCAATAAAATGTTCATATACCAAATTTTTAAAAAAGCTTATATCATCAGGCTCATCGCTCTATTATAAAACCAGAACTGTAATAGTTACAGTTCTAAAAGGTTATCTAACTCCTTTACCAATACAAGCTGACCTAGCTGTCAACTTCTGCAGTGATGGGAAAGAGCATATTTTAAGGTCATGGAAACCAAAGGAAATTTGCTTCTAGCTCATAGATGGCAGCAAAGAAACTATCTGATTCAATGTGATCATGACTACTGGTTAATAAATCTACTGGGAAAGCTGGCTGAGTGGGCTATTTTTAAAAAGGGGGGGATACAGATAATAATTTATGAATTTTATTTCAGCTTAAAATACCTATATGTATACACATTCACCAAGCTTTTGAAGGTGAGCTACAAGCCTTTCTTTAAAAATAGGTCTACAGATCAGTTCATTGTTCTTTCCTGCAAAGGACACACAAAACCCTCCTCACAATTTTAAGCCTTAGTTTCTCTGTAAGATAAGAATTAAAGATATTTGTGAGGGGCGCCTGGGTGGCTCACTGGGTTAAAGCCTCTGCTTTCGGCTCAGGTCATAATCCCAGGGTCCTGGGATTGAGCCCCGCATCGGGCTCTCTGCTCAGCGGGGAGCCTGCTTCCCCTTCTCTCTCTGCCTGCCTCTCTGCCTACTTGTGATCTCTGTCTGTCGAATAAGATTATTTATTTATTTATTTATTTGACAGAGAGAGATCACAAGTAGGCAGAGAGGCAGGCAGAGAGAGAGAGAGGAGGAAGCAGGCTCCCTGCCAAGCAGAGAGCCTGATGCGGGGCTCGATCTCAGGACCCCGGGATCATGACCTGAAACGAAGGCAGAGGCTTTAACCCACTGAGCCACCCAGGCGCCCCGAATAAATAAATAAATCTTAAAAAAAAAAAAAAAAAGAATTAAAGATATTTGTGAAGGAATGTAAAATCCTTCCAGATTTTTATGTTTTTTTTCTAAACTTTTACAAACGCTACTAAAATATGATAGCAATCTTTTACAGTAAGTTATTCCAAAGCATTTAAGTTAGTTTTAGAAACATATATTCTTTTTCTTTTTGAACTCACACTCATTCTATTTACATATTACCAAAATTGTATAATTACGAGTATTAATAAACTAGGCATAAACTTGTTTGAGAACAAATACAACTGGTACTTGCAAAGCACATTATCCTACTGGCAGGAACAGAGATGAGTGGACATAGCAGCCAACCGGCCTTGACACTGAGCATTCTGGGAGGGTTGCTGTTAGATTACATGAGCAAGGGAGGTGAATTTCACCAGCAAGTCAGTTAAGAGGAAGGTTAGGAAAATTTTTACTGGAGTCCTCTTTTTATAACTTATACCTTCTCTTCCTAAGAGCCATTCTTAAAGAAAGGTCCATGGACCCCCAGCATCTCTGAAGGAAACCTCAAATAAAAATTACTTTCCTAATATAAAGATGTTATATGTTGATATTCCCATTGATGATGCCAAAGCACTAACAGGTTAAAAATGCTGGCACCTTGGGGCGCCTGGGTGGCTCGGTGGGTTAAAGCCTCTGCCTTTGGCTCAGGTCATGATCCCAGGGTTCTGAGATTGGATTGAGCCCTGCATCAGGCTCTCTGCTCAGCGGGGAGCCTGCTTCCCCCTCTCTCCCTGCCTGCCTCTCTGCCTGCTTGTGATCTCTGTCTGTCAAATAAATAAATAAAATATTAAAAAAATAAAATATGCTGGCACCTTTAGCAAGAATCCAGGCAGGGGCACCAAACTCTAACCAACCTTGTGTGATTCTACATGCAGTCATGCACTCTAAGTTTAAAAAAAAAAAAAAAAAAAGAGCCAGTTTCATTTAAGGATATCCTTGGAAAAGTGGTAAAATGAGAATTTTACAAAATCTCAATCCTTTGGGTAGATCTCTCTTCCATATTCTGTGTGATGAAATGGGAAGTATTATTTAAAAAATGCAGTGGATGTCAAAGTGCAGGAACTGTCACGATGAAAAGAAATTGTGCATCGGGAGCTGAGCTCGCTCCTTTTTTCATGAAACATCATTTTTATGTGTGAGAATGAGGAACTGACAAATTCTAGTTACTTAGACTTAGGTATGTAAGCAGAAGTTTCCTTGAAAATGTACAAGAAAGCCTGTGAGTTTAAAGAAAACTGAAAGCCTTTGCTGCCTATGACAAAATTTGAGCTTTTTCAAGAGAAAATAAAAATTTTAGAAAACTTGTATCTGCTGCCATGTTCTTAAGAGTTTACCAATACTTACAAATTTTTCTGATGAGGTCAGTGATAACAAATGTGATTTATTTTTATGTTGTATTACTAAACATGTCAACACTTAGAAGACTAGAATAACTCAGCAAACAAACATTCAAAATAAAAAAGCATGATATTACCAAACCATACATAAAAAAATCCACTGTAGGGGCGCCTGGGTGGCTCAGTAGGTTAAAGCCTCTGCCTTCGGCTCAGGTCATGATCCCAGGCTCCTGGGATCGAGCCCCACATCAGGCTTTCTGCTCGGCAGGGAGCCTGCTTCCTCCTCTCTCTCTGCCTGCCTCCCTGCCTACTTGTGATCTCTGTCTGTCAAATGAAAATAAAATCTTTAAAAAAATATCCACTGTAAGTGCAAAATATACCAATGGATTTTTCTACCAATGAAAAGATAACATGGTTTCAGATTCCACACTGAAACTAACTTTTCTGACCCAGAGTCCATTTAAAATTAACTTTCATGAAACCACCACTTGTCAAGTCCTAGTACAGTAACAAAGAGCATCCAAGGGCACCTGGGTGGTTCAGTCAGTTGGGTGTCTGCCTTTGGCTCAGGTCAGGTCATGATCTCGGGTTCCTGGGATCGAGCCCCAGGTCTGGCTCCCTCCCTGCTCAGTGGACAGTCTGCTTCTCCCTCTGCCCCTCCCCTCCACTCATGCTCTCTCTCTCAAATAAATACATAAAATCTTAAAAAGAGAATATCCATAATTATCTGAAAAGATTCTTCAAATAGTCCATCCTTTACAATCACGTTGTTTGTAAAAAAATACAGCTATGAAGCAGCTGTATTTTCTTCATATAAGTCAACCAAAACACCACACTGCCACAGGCTGGATACAGCAGACATGTAAAATGTAAAACAATGACCTCCTTCACACTAAGTACTTTGTTTTAAAAAATACAGTTATTTCTTCCTAAAAATGTTATTTAATGTTACTATGAAATGGACTTTTCACCCTAAAGGAAAAAAAAAAGAAAGAAATGGACTTTCCCAATGAGTGCATACTTATTTTAAATATTTCTGGCTTTAATTTTTAATACGGTGAATATTGATATTTAGATATTGGTCCAGACCAAAGCCCTCTGACATCTTCATTCATTTTTAAGAATGTAAAAGAATTCTGAGTCCAGAAAGTTCAAAAACTGTTCCTAGAATGGTTTCAAAGATGAGTTAAGCAAATTTATGTGACACAGAATGATGTGAACAGGAAAATGAATAATGAATTGTCCAAGTTCAAGGGCATGGTGTTGGTAGGGAAGGGCACAGAGCTGATCAAGATGGCTGCTTCCATGACTCCTGCTGACTGTCAAAGGAAGAAAAGAGGCATAAAAATCCTTCCAAAATGTAATAGCTTCATTGATTCAAATTTTTATACCAGTTTTATATGAACAGACTGCCTCCCTTATGATAAATGCCTTTTGAACTATCCATTAGGTATGGAGTACAATAGGCAAGCTCAGTCTCTATTACTTAAAGGTGGACAGCTGTGCTCGCTTCGGCAGCACATATATTAAAGGTGGACAGCTTACTTGATTAAGAAAGCTAATAAAAAGAAGTCAAATAAAAAACAAAACAAAACAAAAAAGAAGTCAAATAATAATGTTGGCCTCTATTTTTACTTGTAGAGATTGAAGAATGATCAAATGAGTATATTTAAATTTTTTTCATATAGTTTTAATAGACAATAATTTAGAAACTAACCATCTGTGAAAAGATTAACATTTAGGATTACAAAGTTCACAGAACTCCTTATATAATCTTGTTTAACTTTTTATACATTTATTTCATTTACACAAGTACTGTAAAAGTAAATACGTGGAGTAATATAAGTTTGGTATTTAAAACCTAAGAGGGGTCAAGAAACACTGATATTTATTTAAGTGAATCAGTAGTATACAAAAAATAAACACGAGAAACAATGGGGAAACTCGTAACACCCTTTAAAATATTATTATGGTTATTAGTTTAGTTATCTAGCACATTTTACAGCTTAACAGTTTTACATCAGGCTTTTCCATATGTGACTATATTGTAAAGATCATTATGTGATCCATGGTATAGGCAAAGTTATCTACTTTTATGCTTAAATGAAGTTCTATTGTTTGTTTAACCTTTATAAAAAAGCGGAACTCAAAACAATCCTTTTTCTCATTTTGAGACAACATAGTTTTATAAGCCCATAACGTATTTCCTAAGTGAATTCATAAAGTAGAAGATTCATGTTAAAAAATCTGGTTTAGGGCGCTTGGGTGGCTCAGTGGATTAAGCCTCTGCCTTTAGCTCAGGTCATGATCTCTGGACCATGGATGGAGCCCTGCATTGGGCGCTCTGCTTGGCAGGGAGCCTGCTTCCCCCAGCCCCTGCCTCTCTGCCTACTTGTGACCTCTCTCTCTCTCTGTCAAATAAATAAATAAAATCTTAAAAAAAAAAAAACTGGTTTAATCTGAAGTGCTAGATTATGACTTAAGTTATGACACCAATGAAGTAATTGCAAAGAAGCCAACCTCACTATACTGGACTTCAGTCCACATCATAGAACAAGTAAGGGAGCCAAGTTGGCTGCCTGAGCAGCTCATTGTGTCATGGCTGGGAAATCAAACAGAGGAGCCTGGGATCAGTTGTTCTGGTCCCAGCCTAATGTGAAGAAGCCCCAGAGCTACTAAAGACTATCTGTCCTTTTTTTTCTTTTCTTTCTCTCTTTTTTTTAAAGGATTTGTCCTTCATTTAAAATCTCACTTCTTTTTCCCCCCAGCTTTTAAAAAACGTATTCAAAATGGATCATAGACTTTAATGTAAAATGCAAAACTATGAAACTTTTAGAAGACAACATACAAGAAAATCTATGCAATTTTGAATTCGGCAATGAGTTATTTCTTTCTGTTTTTTTGTTTGTATGTTTTCATATTCCCCCTTTTTCAGCTGTAATGAGTTGTAATATATAAATAAAATTTGTGTGTATCTGAGGTGTAAAAAAATCTGATTTATTTTTTACAGTAGATATTTACATCAATATAAATGTTAAGAGAAAAATGAAAGAAGGCTAGAGCAGTAGCAACCGCCTTTTGTCAGCTTCACTGCAACTATGTCTACGTATATATGCCATACCTCTGCTTATGAGGTGCACTTGGTCACACCACCCAAATATGCCAAAATAAGGTCACATCTATCTTAAAATGTAAATTAGTCTATTCATTCTAAAAGTGTCCGGAAGACAGTAATCTGATAGAAAGTCATTCCATTTTCCACCAAATGTCTTCGTGTGTTTGCAAACAACAACTTCTATGAGTTAGGAGAGCCCTATATGACCACTGTTTCTAAAAACATGACTAATGGGGGTTATGATTCATCTTTTTTCCCTCTTTAAGTTAAACGTGAAAACTAACCATGAATGTTAAATGTCAGTAATACAGTAAATTTTCTAAGTTATTCCCGTAAACCTAGCCAAAGGAAGTGGATTTCTAAGCTGTGGGGCCTCACCTGTGAAGCACACTGGGGCCTTCACAGTGATTTGCCAAGAAGAGCCGAGGGAGCCTGGAATTTAGAGAGACTGGATGTGGCGACCTCTGAGTGGGTGGCCAGGTATCCAAGAGGTAGATTCAGCTGAATTCTGGCCTGGCTTGGTGTCCATATTCTAAGTGTTTGATCAGTGGCTAAGCGTGGGATTAGCATCATCGAGCAAAATTCCCTATTTATAGCTAGGAGGAAAGAGAGAAATTGTACTTCATATTAAGTAAGCACATAGTATGTGCCAAGCCCTTTATATACTTTATTTCATCTGATCTTCAAATCTCATATTAGGTTATTACATGCCCATTTTACAAATTGTAAAACTGGCATTTAGATAGGAAAATTCCATGTTTAAGATCAGAAAGTTAAGTTAAATGGTGAGGCCAAGAATGGAACCCAAGGCTATCTGAATCTAGAATTGTTTTTTATTTCTTCCTGGTGAGGGAAAGCACAGTGCTTTCAAAGATAGTCACCACGTTTACAACAGGAACCCAGCTAGAAGAAAGTGCTAGAGTTAGCAGACGTACCAAGAGCCAGGCAGAAATACAGTCCAGGGTTCCAAGCTCTGCCATGTCCATGATACCAAGGGAGATACAAGGCAAGAAATGTGAGAAAAGAGGGAGATATTAGAAGAGATACCATGACTCCATGTTCATATGGTTGCTCAAGACCCACTCAAAGAACATGAGATACCAATCACATGGAATGCCCAGAACAACTGTTCCTCTCCCCACAGATGTCTGCTCAACCTGGGGCTCCTAATGTACTACTCCAAGTATAGCTGGTACAAGGGCTAGTGGGCCTGACACTGGACACTCAGAGCCATCAGTTCCTTAAGCTGGACAGGGCTATAATAAACATAAATGGACAATGACCTTTTTCCCCCAACATCTACTTTATTCCCTACTTGAAAAGTAGTGCTAGAAGGATAACAGTATGAAAGACTGGAAATTGACTGTATTAAGATATCAGGGCACTTGACTGGCACAGTTGGTTGAGCATCTGACTCTTGGTTTTGGCTCAGGTCGTGATCTCAGGGTCATAAGATCGAGCCCCATGTCAGGCTCTGCACTCAGAGTCTGCTTAAGACCTTCCCCCCCCCCCCCAATTTCCCAACCTCTGCCTTGTTCTCTCTCCAAAATAAATCTTTAAAAGAAAAAAAAATCTTCAGGAAAAATAACTTATCAGCCCTAAAATGTAAAAACATATTCTCTCACTATCCATATTTCTATATTCATTAAATTACTAGATTCAGTATAACAGAACACTACAGTAATTTCATTTCAAAGTTTAGAATTCAGTATCCCAAGTATTAAATTCTAAAATGCAAAAATTTAGGTCAGGTTGGCTCTACTCAAGCAGAATACTGAGGAATCAATTATGCAAAGGCAAAAACCAAAGAGAATTTTTTTTTTTACTTAAAATAGTACTCTAAATAATGTGTAGAGAAAATGAATTAATTTGAATGTCAAAATATACCAAGCTAATGTGAATAAAATGTACAGTAGTGTTGTTAAATGGGAAAAGGCACTGCTATGTCATTATTCTAATGTTTAACTAACTGACACAAAGTCTTAACCAAATATCCAAGTATGCCATCCAAGCACAATATATTTAAATAGAATCAAACACATTTATAATCCCTTTTAACTGACCAGTGGGCTAGTGTCCAGCCTGGGCTAGTGTCCAGCCTGAAAAGATAAGAGGGAGAAACATGATAGGCAAGATGACTCAAATTTGATAACAAGACCTCTGTGTCACTGGAGTGGCAGAGCTCAAAGGACTGGGGTTAGTCCTTACTTATCAAATTCTAATGAAAAATTATCAAAGAGCTCATTATAACATAGAAATCCTGAAACCTACAAAGAAAAGGAGAGAATAACACAGATTTGCCTCTATTGTTCACAAAGCTTAATCAAATGATTTTTTTTGCCCATTTAAAAAACTACCTTGGAGGGGCGCCTGGGTGGCTCAGTGGGTTAAGCCGCTGCCTTCAGCTCAGGTCATGATCTCAGGGTCCTGGGATCGAGTCCCACATCGGGCTCTCTGCTCAGCGGGGAGCCTGCTTCCTCCTCTCTCTCTGCCTGCCTCTCTGCCTACTTGTGATCTCTCTCTGTCAAATAAATAAATAAAATCTTAAAAACAAAAACAAAAACAAAAAAACTACCTTGGTATTTTATAAGTTTAACATACTTTATATTTATATGTATACAATGTAAAATATGTTTCAAAGAGTTTAGTGGGTCACCTTATTGCTGTCATTGCTTTACTCAATGACTATGCAACTATGCAGTGACAATATAAGAAACAATGCCTGGGGGGAGAAAAGAAGAAGAAACAATGTCTAGAAATAGTCAATTTGATTGTAAGAGAAAAATTAACCATGGAAGAATAGCCAGGGAAGTCAATTAAAAAGAACAATGATGGAAGGTGATTAACTCTGTTAGAGAAAAAAATGAACTATAAAACGTCACCAATAAAAACTGGGTGGACGGACATACAAAGAGACAGACACACTAATGAAGCCAAAGAGAAAAAGCTGCAAAACATAAAGAAATTCTGTAACAGCAAAAATAAATAGGAGAAAGAAGTAACTTCAAAAAAGTTATATTGGAACAACTGGATAGGCATTTGAAAAAAGATAAAGTTGAATCTAAAACTCTCAGAGTAAAACAAAATAAACTCTAAGTAATTTAGGCATCTCAATGTAAAATATGAACTCATACTACTATTAGAAGAAAACTTGACTTCTTTTGTGACCTGGAGAAGGGAAAGCCTTTCCAGCTATGATTTCATAATAATAATAGAAAAATAAAGCAACATATAAAAGTTTTAAAAAAACTTCTGTCTTTTGAGGAAAAAAAACAACAACAACAAATGAAATCAAATACAAAGAACAAACTGGTAAAAAATATTTGCATCATATATCTTGAATATAGTTACACTTACCCAAACATACAAAAAGCTCTTAAAATTTAAGAAAAAGAGCAAAATCTCATTAGAAAAATTAACAAAAGACAAAGAAGACAGTTGACAAAAAAGAAAGGTAAATATCTCCTCTCCCAAATTCTCATCTCCACTTATTGTAAAAGAAATGAAAATTAAATCAACAACAAGATAACATCCAGATTAATAAAAACATCAAAATATGACAAACACTCCAGTAAAGCTGTAGAGAAAACAGGGACTCTCTTAAAATGCTGTTAGGGGTTCAAATCTTACAATTCCTATAGTGTAGAGTTTGGGAATAATTTAACACAACTATGTACACATTTTATCTTTTGTCCTGGTTATATCACTTACAGAAATTCACCTCAAAGATACACCTCTATGAATATGAAAGCACAAATGCATAAGGTTGTTTATCATGGAATTATGTGTAATATCTGTAATATGATTCTGACATGGCACATTGTAAACTATGTAAATGTTTCAAATATTTAAAATTAAATATGTCAGAAATAAATACTAAAATGTTCAAAATAAAATAAACAAATAGGGCAAATGCTCCCAAAAAAGAACAAGATAAATCTCTAGAAAGCAATCTTAATGAAATGAAAATGAATGATTACCTGATAGAGAGTTTAAAATAACCATCATAAAGATGCTTGCCAGAGTCAGGAGAGCAATGTATGGGAAAAGCAAGCATTTCAACAAAAAGGGAGAAAATATTAAAAAATACCAAATGGAAATCACAGAGCTAAAGAATATAACAATACAAATGGAGGGCACCTGGGTGGCTCAGTGGGTTAAAGCCTCTGCCTTTGGCTCAGGTCATGATCCCAGGGTCCTGGGATCGAGCCCCACATCAGTATCCCTGCTTGGCAGGGAGCCTACTCTTCCCCCATCACCCCCACTCCCCGCCTGCCTCTCTGTCTGCTTGTGATCTCTGTCTGTCAAATAAATAAAATCTTAAGAAAAAAAATACAACTGGAAAATTAAAGAGAGATCCATCAGCATACTAGATCAAGTGGAAAGAATTACCAGGGCAGTGGAATTCATCCTATCAGAGGAACAAAAAGAAAAAAGGATTTAAAAATAGTAAAGATAGCTTAAGGGACTTCTAGGACACTATCAAGAGTACCTATATAAACATTATAACTGTCTTAGATAGAAAAAAGGGAGAAACGGCCAGAAGTTTATTCAAAGAAATAATGACTAAAGTGGAGAGAAATAAACAGACATCCAGATTGAGGTATCACAAAGAGTTACAAAAAGATGAATCTAAAGAGACTCACAAGATACATTTACATTGTCTAAAACTAAAGATAAAGAATATCAAAAGTAGCAAAACTAAAGCAACTTGTTAACATACAAAGGAACCCTCATAAGACTATAAGCAGATTTCTCCACAGAAACCTCTCAGGCCTGAAGAGAGCAAGACGATATATTCAACGTGTTGTAATAAAAAAAGTCCAATCAAGAATATGCTAGCCAGGGGCGCCTGGGTGGCTAGGTGGGTTAGGCCGCTGCCTTCGGCTCAGGTCATGGTCTCAGGGTCCTGGGATCGAGTCCCGCATCAGGCTCTCTGCTCGGCCCGCATCGGGCTCTCTGCTCGGCAGGGAGCCTGCTTCCTTCCCTTCCTCTCTCTCTGCCTGCCTCTCTGCCTACTTGTGATCTCTCGCTGTCAAATAAATAAATAAAATCTTAAAAAAAAAAAAAAAAGAATATGCTAGCCAGCAAAGTTGTCCTTCAGAAATGAGGGAGCAATAAAGTTTTCCAGACAAACAAAAGCTGGAGTTTGTCACCATTAACCAGCCTTATAGGAAGTGTTAAAGGAACTTCTTCAAGCTGAAATGAAAGGATGATAAGTAGTAACATGTATAAAATTCACAGCTAAAAATAAATATATACTTAAATTCAGAATACTCTAATATTTAATCATGGTAAGGAAATCACTATAACTTTAGTATAAATTTTAAAAGAAGACTATTAAAAATACAACACAATACAAATACAATAATTTGTTAATGAATGCACATTATTAAAAAATGTAAATTCTGACACTGAAAACATAAAATGTGGTGGAGAGGAGTATAAAAGTGTAGAGTTTTTATATGTGTTGCAGGTAAAGTCATCAACTTAAAACTTGGCTAAACCTATAAGATGTAAGCCTTACATTGACTACAAAGCAGAAAACCTATAGCAGATAACCAAAGGAGAAAGGAATCACCAGGAAATCACTGAATCAGAAAGTAAGAGAGCAAGAGAGGAAAAAAGTAACAAAAGAACTAAAAAACAGCCAGGAAATAATTAACAACTAAATCCATATCTATCAATAAATTCTTTAAGTTATAAATGGATTAAATTCTCCAATCAAAAAACACAGAGAAGCTAAATGGATTTTTTAAAAAGACCCATCTATATGCTGCCTACAAGAGATTCACTTCAGCTTCAAGGATTTATAGACTGAAAGTGAAGTTATGGGAAAAGACATTCCATGCAAATGAAAAAGCAAAAGAGAGCAGGAATAGCTACACTTAGATCACACAAAATAAACTTTAGGCCAAATGATAACAAGAGACAATGAAGGTTATTACATAATGATAATATTTGTAAATATTTATGCACCCAACATAGGAACACCTAAATATATAAAGCAAATATAAACAGTTCTGAAGGAAGAAACAGAGCAATACAACAATAGTAGGAAATTTCAATACCCCACTTTCAACAATGAAAAGATCATCCAGACAAAAAAATCAGAAAGGAAAATTATACTTACATTACACATTAGACCAAAAAGCCAAAACCAAAAATAAAAGCAAAATGACACATTAGACTATAAAGATATATATAAAGACATATATACACAGAGACCACATATTCATATTGAAAACATTTCATCCAAAAGTAGCAGAATACCCACTCTTCTCAAGCCCATGTGGAATATTCTCATGCACAGATCATATGTTAGGTACAAAACAACTCAATAAATTTTATTTTATTTTTATTTTTTATTTTATTTAGTTATTTGACAGAGAGAGAGAGCACAAGCTGGCAGAGTAGGAGGCAGAGGGAAAGGGAGAAGCAGGCTTCCCGCTGAGAAAGGAGCCGGACATGGGGCTCAATCCCAGGACCCTGGGATCATGACCCGAGCCAAAGGCAGTTGCCTAACCAACTGAGCCACCGAGGTGCCCCACAACTCAATAAATTTAAAAAAATTGTAGTAAGCATATTTTCCAACCACAATGGTATAAAACTAGTAATCAATTATATGAAAATTCACAAATATGTGAACATTAAACAACATGCTCCTAAGTAACCAGTGGGTCAAAGATGAAAACAAAAGGGAAATCAAAAAAATCTTGAGACAACTGAAAATGGAAACACAGCATACCACAACAAATTAGATGCAGCAAAAATTGTTCTAAGAGGGTATTTCATAATGATAAAAGCCTACACTAAGAAAAAAGAAAGGTCCCAAATAAACAAGCTAAATTTACATCTCAAGGAACTAGAAAAAAGAAAAAATTAAGCCCAAACTTAGCAGAAGGGAGGAAATAATGAAGATTAGGCAGGAATAAATAGAACTGACTAAAGAGACAACAGAAAAGATCAATGAAAATAAAGCTGGTCTTTTGAAAAGATAAACAAATAAATGTGATATACTCACATTAATAAAATGAAGCATAAAAATCATATGATCACCTCAACAGAGGCAGAAAAAGCATTTCACAAATTTAAATATTCTTTCATCATAAAACCTCAGCAAACTGGGTATAAAAGGAACATACCTCAACAAATAAGAGCCATATATGATAACCCGCAGCTGACATCATACTTAGCAGCAAGTTTTTCCTCTAAGATCAGGTACAAAAGAAGGATGCTGACTCTCACCATTTTTATTCAGCATGGTACCAGAAGTACTAGACAGAGCAATTAAGCAAAAAAGAAAAAAGTATCCAAATCAGAAAGGAGGAAGTAAAACTGACTCTATTTAAAGAAAATATGAGGAGTGCCTGGGTGTCTCAGTGGGTTAAGCCTCTGCCTTCCGCTCAGGTCATGGTCTTCATGTCCTGGGATCAGCCCCTTGTTGGGTTCTCTGCTCAGTGGGGAGCCTGCTTCCCTGCCTCTCTCTGCCTGCCTCTCTGCCTACTTGTGATCTCTCTCTCTGTCAAATAAATAAAATCTTTTTAAAAATGTGATTTATAAATAGAATACCCTAAAGGCTCTACTAACAAAACAAAACAAAAACCAAAAAACTGTTAGAACTAATAAATGAATTTAGTAAAGTTGCAGGATACAAAGTCAAGGTATAAAAATTAATTGTTTCTATATACTAACAATGAGCTATCAGAAAGAGAAATTAAGAAAAAATCCCATTTATAATAGCATAAAATACTTATAAATAAACTTAATCAAGGGAGTAAGTGATCTTGACACTAAAAATTATGAAACACTGATGAAAGAAACTGAAGAACATTCAAATAAGTGGGGAGTTATCTTATGCTCATGAATTGAAAGAATTTTTTTCTCCTTGAAGTCAGAAACCAAACCCTGCTTTATAAGCCTGAGAGGCCATCAGTGGTTTCTCTGTGGAGATATTTACTAGCCAATGAAACTTCCTCACTTTCTCCCCATTCCCACAACCCCTCCAGCCCTCCAGATTCCCATCTCTGTAATTCAACCACTTCAAAAATATTTTGAGGAAGGGGCTGGGGCTAAGGATGGGCTGGCCAGTTCCCATGAGGTACCTATCACCAGGCTCCTGGACAGGGGCTAAAGGAGAGAGGCCAGTCATTGGCTCACAGCAGCCAGAAGTGCGTCACTGGTTGCCTGGGAAGTGGGGGAAGCAGAGAGTCTCGAAGTCTGCACAGAGTACTTCCTCCTGGGTAACACCTGGGTGGATAGGTTGGGCTCTTTGCTGGTGTCCTCACTGCCCATACTACCCAAAGCCACCCATAGATTCAATGCAATCCCTACCAAAATTCCAAAGGCATTTTTCATAGAAAAAGAAAAAAATATTAAAATTCATATGAAATCACAAAAGACTCTGTAAAGCCAAGGCAATCTTGAGAAAGAAGAACAAAGCTGGAGGCATCACGCTTCTTGATATCAAACAATACTACAAAGCCACAGTAATCAAACTGTATAGCCTTGGCACAAGAACAGACACATAGATTAATGAAGAACAGAGAGCAAAGAAATAAATCCGTGCATATATGGCAAATTAATTTCTGACAGAAGAGCCAAGAATATACAATGATAGAAGGATAGTGTCTTCAAAAAATGGTGCTGAAAACTTGGATAACCTCACGAGAAAAAATGAAACTGGACCCCTATTTTATACTATACACAAAACGCAAATAAAAATGGACCAAAGTTGACCATAAGAGCTAAAACCATAAAACTTCTGGAACAAAAACCACAGCAAAAAAAACGCCTTGATTCTGGTCTTGGGAAGGATATTTTGGATTTGACCCCAAAAGCACAGGCAAGTAGGACAACCTAACAACTAAAATGCTTCAGGGGGAAAAAAAATGCATAGCAAAGGAAAGCATCAGCAAAATGAAAAGGCATCCTATGGAATTCAAGAAAATATTTGCAAAACACATATCTGATAATGGGTTAATATCCAAAATATACAAGGCACTTACATAACACAATAGCAAAAAAAAAAAAAAAAATCCTAATATGGACAGAGGAACCAAACATTTTTCCAAAACAATATATACATTTTTCCAAATAATATATACAAACAAGTAAATGAAAAGGTACTCAAATCATTCATCACCAGGGAAATACAAATCAAAACCACGAGATGATCATGTCATACCTATTAGAATGGGTATTATCAAAAAGACAAGAGAAAAATACTGGTGAAGATGTAGAAAAAAGAGAGCTCTCATATACTGTTGGTAGGAACATAAACAGACACTATGGAAAATGGAATGGAGTACCCTCAAAAAACTGAAAACAAAAATGCCCTATGATCTACCAATCTCACTTCTGGGTATATATGCAAAGGAAACTAAATCAGTATCTTGAAGAGATATCTGTACTCCCATGGTCCCTGTAGCATTATTCAAAATACCCAAGTGTGGAAACAACCCATGTCTGTCAACAAATAAATGGATAAAGAAAATGTCACACACACACAGAGAAGAATATTATTCAGCCATAAAAAAAAAAGAAGGAAATCTTATCATTTGTGACAAGATGGATGAACCTGGAAGATATTAAGCTAAGTGAAATAATTCACAGAGCAAAAGACAAATACTGTACAGTATATGTAAAATCTTTTTTAGAAAGTCAAATTCATAGAAACAGAGAGAATGACTGTTGCCAGGGTGTGGGGAGTAGGCAAAACAGGGAGAGGCTGAGAAACAGGTACAAACTTTCAGCTTTAAGATGAATAGGTCTGGGGGTGCATGAGTGGCTCAGTGAGCTAAGCCTCTGCCTTCAGCTCAGGTCATGATCCTGGGGTCCTGGAATCGAGCCCTGCATCAGGCTTTCTGCTTAGCAGGGAGCCTGCTTCCTCCTCTCTCTCTGTCTGCCTCTCTGCCTACTTGTGATCTCTCTCACTCTTTCTGTCAAATAAATAAATAAATAAATCTTTTTTTAAAACAAAAGATGAATAAGGTCTGATGAGCTAAAGTGTAACATAGTGACCATGGTCGATACTACCATGTTGTATAATTGAAATTTGCTAAGAGTGCAGAACTCAAGAGTTCTCATTTAAAAAAAAAGTAAATATGGGGCGCCTGGGTGGCTCAGTGGGTTAAGCCGCTGCCTTCGGCTCAGGTCATGATCTCAGGGTCCTGGGATCGAGTCCCGCATCGGGCTCTCTGCTCAGCAGGGAGCCTGCTTCCTCCTCTCTCTCTCTCTCTCTCTCTCTCTGCCTGCCTCTCTGCCTACTTGGGATTTCTCTCTGTCAAATAAATAAATAAAATCTTTTAAAAAAATAAATAAATAAATAATAAAAAAATAAATAAATAAAGGTAAATATGTGAGGTGAGGGGTGCGTTAATCAATTGGTGATGGGTATGCTTCCGCAGTGTATATGTTTGTCAAATCATCCTGTTGTACACCTTAAATACATTACAATTTTACTTGTCAATTATACCTAAATAAAGGTGGAAAAAAATGAGCATGAATTAAAGCTTTAATTTTAAGATAAAATGAAAGTTGAGCAATGCTGTTACCAGCAAACCTGTGTTATATGAAATGCTAAAATATCTCCTTCAGGCTGATAATGGTAACAAATGAAACCTGGACTCTATGCAGAGGAATCCAGAACACCAAAAAGGAAAATCATGTGGGCAAATATAGAAAGACATTTACCTCTTTTATATTTGTATGGGTGTACGAATACTCACTCATTCTAAACTTTAAAGAAAGATGAGTGTCTCTTTAAAGAAAATACAACAATGTATTGTGAGGTTTGTAACAAATGTAGAAATATCATGTAGGAGCATAAAGGGGGAGATGGAAATAGAATTACACTGCTGTCAGTTTCCGACATCTTTTCTGAAGAGGTATAATTTATATCTTATAAATAACGAAATTCATAGCAACTACTAGGGTAACTCAAAGTATAGCTAAAAGCTAACAGAAACACTAAAAAGAAATACTAAAAAATACCTGATTAATATAAATGAGGGCAGGAGGGGAAAAATAGAGGAACAAAAACAGGAGATAAATAGAAAACAAATACCAAGTTAATACATTTGAACCCAATCATCACTAGTTACAATAAAAGTAAAGAGACAAACCCACCACGTAAAGAGATTGCCAGGCTGTATGTAAAAAAACAAAATGGAAATGTATTTACAAAGACATACTTTAAACATATAGGCACAAAAAATAAGTTTTAAGTAAAAGATGAGAAAAGATAAACATAAAAAAAATGTGGGAATGGTTATATTAATATCAATGTAGGCTCTAAGACAGGAATATTACCAGATATTAAAAGGTAAGTCTTATAATAAAAATGTGTTGATTCATCATGAAAATAAAATAATCCTAAATGTTTGTACCCTCTTAATTGGTCTTTAGAAATATACAAAGCAAAAATTGGCAAAACTAAACAAAGAGAGCTCCAGGGTAGTTCAGTCAGTTACATGTGCCTTTGACATGGGTCATGATCCCAGATTCTTGGGATCATGTCCCACATCGGGCTCTCTGCTTAGCAGGGAGTCGTCTTCTTCCTCTCCCTCTGCCCCTCCCCCCTGCTAGTGCACTCATGCTTTCGCTCTCTCTCTCTCTCTCTCTCTGTCTCTCAAATAACGTCTTTAAAAAAAGAACTACAGAAAGGAAAAAAAAAACTGATCTGCAATTACGGTTGGAGACGTTAATACTCTTCTATAGATTGTCAGAAAAAGAAAAAAATTAGTAAGTATATAAAAGATCTAAAGAGTATTATCAACCAACTGAACTTAATTGACCTTTATAAAACACTACATCCCACAACTGTGGGATGAATTAAAAAACTGAATTTTTTAATTCCACCAAGTTAACATGCAGTGTTTAATATATTAATTTCAGGTGTACAACACAGCGATGCATTAACTCAATACATTCCTCAATGATCATCGTAAGCGTTATCTTAATCCCCTTTACCTATTTCACCTACCCTCCTTCCCACTGTCCCTCTGGGAACCATGTTTGTTCTCTATACTTAAGAATCGGTTTCTTGGTTTCTCTCTTTTTTTTCTCTTTGCTTATTTGGTTTCTTAAATTCCACATATGGGTGAAATCCATACAGTACTTGTCTTTCTCTGAGTTATTTCACTTAGCATTATACTCTCCAACTCCATCCATGTTGTTGCAAATGGTAAGACCCCACTTCTTTACGGCTGCATAATATTCCATTGTGTGTATGTACCACATCCTCCCCTCCACTCATCTGACAATGAACACTTAGGCTGCTTCCATAATTTGGCCATTATAAATAATGCTTCAATGAACATAACAGTACGTGAAATAGCGTTTTTAAATTTGGGGGGGTGGTAAATGGGCAATAGTGTGATTACTGGGTCATAGGATAGTTCTATTTTTAACTTTCTGAGGAACTTCCACACTGGTGCAGCCACAGTGGCTACACCAGTTTGCAATCCCACCATTAGTGCACAGGGGTTCCTTTTCCTCCACATCCCCTTCAACATTTGTTGCTTTTTTTTGTTTTTGATTTTAGCCAGTTCAACAGGTATGAGGCTCTATCTCACTGTAGTTTTGATTTGCATTTCCCTGATGAAAGAGCAATGTTGAGCATCTTTCATGTGTCTGTTGGCTATCTGGATGTCTTCCTTGGAGAAATGTTCATGTCTTCTGCCCATTTTTCAATTAGAGTGTTTTTTGGTGTTGAGTTCTATCAGTTCTTCAGGTCTCACATTTTAGGTCCATGACCAATCTTGAGTTTATTTTTGTGCATGGTCAAAGAAAGTGGTCCAGTTTCATTCTTCTACATGTGGCTCTCCCAACACCATTTGTTGAACAGACTTTTTCCCACTGGATATTCATTCCTCCTCTGCTGAAGATTAACTGGCCATATAATTGCGGGTTTATTTCTGGCTTTTCTATTCTGTTCCATTGATCTAAGTGTCTGTTTTTGCCCCAGTACTATACTGTTTTGATTACTACAGTTTAGGTTGTTTTTACATTTTATTTATTAAGTAATCTCCACACACTATGTAGAGCTAAACTCAGGATCCCAAAATGAAGAGTCTTATGTTCCTGTGACTGAGGCCAGCCAGGTGCCCCAATTACTATAGCTTTGCAGTATAACCGCAAAGTTAATCCTGAATTGCGATGCTTCCAGCTCTGCTTTTCCCAAGACTGCTTTGGCTATTAGGGTCTTTTGTGGTTCCATACAAGTTTTAGGATTATTTGCTCTAGTTCTGTAAAAAATGCTATTGATATTTTGATAGGACTTACATTAAATGTGTGGGTCGCTTTGGGGAGTACAGACATATTAACAATACTTGTTCTTCTAATTCCTGAGCAGGGAATATCTTTTCATTTCTTTGTGTTGTCCTCAATTTCTTTCATTAATGTTTTATAATTTTCAGAGAACAGGTCTTTCACCTCTCTGGATAAGTCTATTCCTAGGTATTTTATTATTTTTGGTGCAATTATAAATGAAATTATTTTCTTAATTTCTGTTTTTGCTGCTTCATTATTAGTACATAGAAATGCAACAGATTTCTGAACATGGATTTTGTACCCTGTGAGTTTACAGAGGTCATTTATCAGTTCTAGTAGTTTTTTGAGCACACACATTATTTTAAGGAACATGGAATATTCACCAAAGCCTACTTACTGCTGGGCTATAAAACAAGTCTCAATAAATATCAAAGGACTGAAATCATTTTAAGTATGCTTCTGCAACGAAGGCATTAAAATAGTAATAAGAGGTAGATACCTAGAAAAGTTGAATATATCTATAAAAGCTACTCTCACTTCTAAATAACTCATGGGTCAAAGAACAAATTACAAATACAAATTACTGCAAATGATAATGAGAATATAACATGTGTGAATTTGTGGGATGCAGCTAATATAGTCCTTAGAGGAAAGATAAAGGAGGGGCGTCTGGGTGGCTCAGTCAGTTAAGTGTCCAACTCTTGATTTTGGCTCCGGTCATGATCTCTAAGTCAGGCTCTGCACTAGGCGTGGAGCCTGCCCAAGACTCTCTCCTTCCCTCACCCTCTGCACCTTCCCCGCACCCTTGCGTGCGCATGTGGGTGCACACATGTTCTCTCTCTCTCTCTCTCTCTCTTAAAAACGTAAAGTGGCTCCTGGGTGGCTCAGTCAGTTAAGTGTCTGCCTTTGACACAGGTTGTGATCTCAGGGGTCTTGGATTCCCTGCTTGGCAGGGCTGCTTCTTCGTCTCTCCCACTGCCCCCTCCCCACATCTGTGCACTCTTTTTTTCCTCTCAAATAAATAAATAAAATCTGTAAAAAAAGAAAAAAAGAAAAAGAGAGAAGAAAAGAAAAGGTATTAAAAAAACAATGATCTAAGGGGCTCCTGGTCAATTAATTGAGCATCAGCTCTTGGTTTTGGCTCATCTCAGGGATCTAGCCACATCTGGCTCCCGGCTCAGCAGGGAGTCTGCTTGAAGATTCTCTCCTTCTGCCCCTCCCTCCACTCTTACTTGTATGTGCACTGTCTCTTTCTCTCTCTCAAATATGTAAATCTTTTTAAAAAAAAAAAATCAATGATTTAAGCTTCCACATTAAGAAGCTAGAAAAGAAGGGCAAATTAAACCCAACATTAATGGTAGTAAACAAAAATAAAGACAAAAATCTATGAAACACAAAACAGACAAGTAGTTAGAGAAAATCAACCAAGGCAAAATTGACTCTGGAAATACAAATACATGTTGAATGCAGGAATTCCATATGTAAGTAGATATTGACTACATAATTAACTTCTATGCATATTTGAAAGTTTTCAAAATTAAAATTTTCAGAAAAAAATGACAACTTATACATGTTGACTCTTACAGCAGCTGATCAGTTATAATAATTCTGTGTATCTTTACATATTTATTAATCTTCTAAAATCCAATATAAATTTTATAACATGCAAATTAAAAATGATTATTTCAAACATAACACGATACATAAAGGCTGAGTACTCTATGACCTAGAATAAAGATCTAAAGATTCTGACATGAAAGGTTTCCTAAGGAAAGAGGTGGAGTCAAATTATTATCAGCCCTATAGGGCACGAAACCTTCTCCCCAACACACACACAGAATGGACAATCAGCTATTTAAAATCTGATGTAGGCAGAACAATGGTGTCTTCAGTGACTTCTCCATCCTATCTATATCCTAGCTTCCAGAATCCATGGCTATATTACTTTCTATGGCAAAGGGGGCTGTGATGATGTGATTAAATGAAGGACTGCAGTGGTGGATTATCCTAGTTTATCTAGGTGAACCAAATCCAAACATGTAAGTTTTTAAAAGCAAAGAATCTTTCCCAGGGGCACCTGGGTGGTTCTGCTAGTTAAGCACCTGACTCTTGATTTCAGCTCAGGTCACAACGTCAGGGTTGTGAGATCAAGCCCTGTGTTGGGCTCCACATTGGCCATGCAGCCTTTTTAGAATTCTCTTTCTCTCCCTCTGCTGCTCCTCTATCTCTTTCCCTTTCTCTCAAATAAATATTAAATAAATAAGCAAAGAATTTTTCCTGGCCATGGTCATAAAGAGATGTGACTACAGAGGAAAAACCAGAGAAATTCAATGTTACTGACTTAGATGGTGTAGGAAAGGAGCCAAGCAAAGGAATTTATGTGGCCTCTAGGAACTAGATAATGCTCTTACCAGAGCCTCTCCAAAGAAATGCAGTCCTACTAACACCATAATTTTATCTCAGTGACACCCATGCTAGAGTTCTAACCTTACATCTTTTTTTCTTTAAAAGATTTTATTTATTTATTTGACAGACAGAGATCATAAGTAGGCAGAGAGGCAGGCAGAGAGAGAGAGAGAGAGAGAGAGGGAAGCAGGCTTCCTGCGGAGCAGAGAGCCCGATGCGGGGCTCGATCCCAGGACCCTGAGATCATGACCTGAGCCGAAGGCAGCAGCCCAAACCACTGAGCCACCCAGGCGCCCCAGAGTTCTAACCTTACATCTTATCTCGTGTAAGTCTGTATTGTTTTAGTCACTGTCGGTGGTAATTTTGCTTCAGCCACAAGAGGAGACTAATATAAAATTCTACATATATGACTAGACAGTTAATGACTACCAGAGATTTAAGGAAATCCCATAATAGGGAAGAAGAGGTCCAGATTAACAAAATGATAAGTGCAGCTAGGGGGAAAAATTATGCAGTTATAAAAAAGGATTGAAAACAAAGAAAAACTCTTAAAGATGAAAAATAACAGGAAGACCAGCTCCAAAGGAGGGCTGATTGAAAGCTGAATAAATATCAAGAGAGATATGAGACAATGAAATAGAAGATGGAAAAGAAAATTAGAAGATTGGCCCCAGAGGTTGAATATCTGAATAAGAAAAAAAGCAAAAATGAAAACAAAGAAAAACTAAGGGGAAGAAATCAAATATATCAAGAAAAATTCCTAGAACTATAATGCAGGAGTTTCAAGATGGAGAGAGGCCATCAGATGCATAGGACGTGGCTGAAAAGAGACTCATCCCAAACCAAGACCCAGAATTTCACCACACTGGTGACAGAAAGGACCCAAAGAAAGCTTCAGAGAGAAGAACTGGGTTTCATTCAAAATATCAGGAATCGAAGCAAGATCAGACATCTCAACAGCACACTAGAAGCCAGAAGACAACGGAACAACGTCTTCAAAACGCAGGGAGACAATTTCCAGATTATAATTCCATACCCAGCCAAGCTACACTCAAGTTCAAGGGCCAAAGAAACACATGCAGACACCCAAGGTTTCAAAATTTACCTTTCATGGACACTGTCTCTGGAAACCAATGGAGAATTTCCCCACCAAATTAGGAAGAGGACAACCTGACTCTCGTGGCACAGGGAATCCAAAACAAAACAGAAAAGGAGAACAAGTCAACAGCTGGACAGTAGATCTAGACCACGGCATTTCAAAAAGTTCTGGTTAGTCACTTCTCTCACAAGATGAACCGTTAAAATTACAGGTATCTGTCACCCTCCCAAAGTTTAAAATCTACGAGATCACTTTTACGAAAGCCACACATTAGTACGCATTTTTTGCTGGCTGACAGAAATCTGAAGAGGATTTTCGCTTTAACAGCAGAAGTAGAAAAGTGAAAAAAGCATTAAGCATTTGTTTTGTAGCAAGCAATGAGGAGGCTGTTCACAATTAAGCGGTGACAGTGGCGCCACCAGGCGCCTTCCCTGGGAACTACACAAGTATCTCAGCATCAGGCTGCCAAAACTGTGTCTGAGCATCTACGCTTTATCAGGATTTATTTTGTGCACTGTTAGTAAGTTGCGTCCGAAGTCATCAGAACAATCTAAGACAGGATATTTTTGGGGTCCAGGCTCACTAAAAAATATTTCCATATAAATTAATGGTAACTGGCTCTTTGCTTTATGCCATTTCAGCTTCTGTAAGTTTTTATAGGAAAGATGTTCTTGGATGGGGAGGACCTAAAATGTCATTAAGAATGTCATGTGTGAGGCGCCTGGGTGGCTCAGTGGGTTAAACCGCTGCCTTCGGCTCAGGTCATGATCTCAGGGTCCTGGGATCGAGTCCCATATCAGGCTCTCTGCTCAGCAGGGAGCCTGCTTCCTCCTCTCTCTCTGCCTGCCTCTCTGCCTACTTGTGATCTCTGTCTATCAAATAAATAAATATAATCTTTAAAAAAAAAAAAAAGAATGTCATGTGTGTGGGATGCCTGGGTGGCTCAGTGGGTTAAGCCGCTGCCTTCAGCTCATGATCTTAGGATCCTGGGATCAAGTCCTGCATCGGGCTCCTTGATCGGCAGGGAACCTGCTTCTCTCTCCACCTCTGCCTGCCACTCTGCCTGCTTGTGCATTCACTTTCTCTCCGATAAATAAATAAATAAAATCTAAAAAAAAAAAAAAAAAAGAATGTCTTGTGTAAATTGAGAGAGGATTTATGTAGCTGAGTGAGAGTCTGGTTGATAAGTAGTGCTAAATATATAGGAAACTAACTAAAAACAAGAAAGCTGTTATTAATCCTAAAGAAAACAAAAGTTGTATACAAACTGAAAAGAGATCATAGTATACAATAGGGCTTAGATGTCAACAAATTTTGCCTTGTTAAAATATGCAAACACTTAAAATTTTTTTTTTAAAGATTTTATTTATTTATTTGACAGACAGAGATCACAAGCAGGTAGAGTGGCAGGCAGAGAGAGAGAGAGGAGGAAGCAGGCTCCCCGCTGAGCAGAGAGCCCGATGCGGAACTCGATCCCAGGACCCTGAGATCATGACCTGAGCCGAAGGCAGAGGCTTAACCCTCTGAGCCACCCAGGCGCCCGGCAAACACTTAAAATTTATCTAACTAAAATTACAACATATCTCTATAGGAAGCATGGAGGGATAAGAAGTATACATGTGTGGGTGGCGGAGGGTACGTGTGAGAGGTTAGTGATGTATCTACAAGCCAAGAAATGCCAAGGGCTGCCTACAGCCACCTGAAGCCAGGAGAGTGGCATGGGCCAGTTCCTCCCTTGGAGCCTCGGGAAGGAACCTACCCCACTGATGGCAGACTCCTGGCCTCTATTTGTTTGTTAACACACCATCTGTGGTATTTTTTATAGCTGCCCCAGCAATGAATACTTTGTTAACAGCTGCCCTAGCCTGACCAGCCATCACCGTCATCCTGTACCCGCCATCTTCCTGCCGCTGAACATGAGGATATTCCCATTTATTATTTTTTTTAAGATTTTATGTTTTATTTGAGAGAGAGAAGAAGAGAACACAAGCAGGGGGAGGGGCAGAGAGAGAGGGAGAAGCAGATTCCCCACTGAGCAGAGTCTGATGCAGGTCTCTATCCCAGGACCCTGGATCATGACCTGAGCTGAAGGCAGATGCTTAACCGACTGAGCCACCCAGGCACCCCGCTCCCCTTTATTTTAAAGAGCGATCCGCTACTAGTCTGACCACACAACATGCAAAAGAGAAAAGAATTACCTGCAATAGCAAGTTTAAAAACTGGAGGACGCTTAACAAAGCAAAAACTGTACTCAAATTGCTAAATCGTGCCACTGTAAGGGTAGGAAAATATCAAAACCAAAGTGAGGCCAAATTTAAGGTGCTAGAATACATGAAAAGATATTTTACTTTCTCCTATAATCTCCTCAGTAGGGTTAATATTTACTTAAGAGTCCCATGTTTCAATGCTTTATCAAAACTATTCGCTTATAATATGCTTTCTAAGGATTTTATTGAAATTGCCTTTTTGAAACAGTCAGTGAGTGGTGGCTGATTTTATTTGGGCACCAAAAGGAAACAACGTGCTGCAGAATTTATTCCATTCAGCCCTGAAAACCTGAAATGCATCATCAATCACAGACTTACACTCCTTCCTAATGAAAAAAAGATGCTTCCTAATATATTTTAGAAACAAGGACTCTGAGCACTCAAATATTGGAAGAAAGAAGCCACCTCAAAGAATAGAGCATTCCCTTCACTGGCAGGATTCGAGTGGGATATTAAGAAAGGGTCGTCTGAAGAGGAATCATGTGTTTATCAGAATGTTAGAGTTTTCAAGTTTTAAATCACAAGTCATTAATAGATTGTGAAATAAATATAATGGATTATGACTAGTATATTATGACTAGTATATCTGTATATATTTGAGTTTAATGAAATGGAATAGAACAGAAAACTGTGTGGTGAAAAGCATGGCTTATATACAAGAGCCGATTCATGCAACTTTCACTCATATTTATCTTATATGTCACATATTTGTATATTATATTTATGTATTATACACACAGACACACACACATAGTTACCTGTATACTGGGTTGTGATGCCAACTCTGTTTCTTACTATGGGGCACATTCAAAAAGGTTTGAAAAGGGTACCCTGGACGCCAAACAAGCGGCCAGCCAGATGCATCCTCCAGGCAGAGAGGACCTGGGCCCAGGCCCTGCTTCAGCGGGTGGAGCTTGCTTGAGACCTGGCCACCCAGAGTACTTTCCAGCACAGGGCCAAGCCAATTCTGTGGGAAATCCCACTGTGAGATCACCAGGAAGGAACCCAGAGCACCAGCTCAGTCTGGTTGAAAGCAGAGGGCAGAAGGTACTGTAGGATAAAGGCAGACAGAAAACACCCAACAAGAACCAGGCAGTCAATTCAGGAATGGAAAATTATTTTATCACTATCCAAAAAAACATCTCTCATCCTCCCCAAAGTGATTCTGTTTGGCTTTGAAGCCAACTACATTCAAGAGAGACAATAAAATAATGCTTACGAACAGTGGTCTGTATCAGTAATTTTTTTTTTTTTTTATTTCATGTCCTTGGGACATAATTTTAGAGTACTTCTTAAAAAGCAGTTTGGCAGTAAAGTGGAAAAGTCAGTTTAGGATTTTTGAATCATAAAAACATTTGCAAGATGTACTATCTAATATGTTGCCAGAAAAAAAAAATTAATGAATAAACTAAGTTTCAATTATGAGCTAACCTTATAAGCTATCATCAACATGCCATGTGCATTAAACACTCCCAAGTTTCACTCTAGACTTACGTCATTTTGAAAATAAAAGTTGACCCCACCCCAAAAACCGAATGCAATCTCATCCTCACACCTTTTCTGACCAATGACAGGCTGTGGTAAAAACAAACAAACAAGAGGAAAAAATTCAAACTGGATTCAGTAATATTCAAATCTCTCCTGTGTCAACAAGTTCTCCAAAGAAGGTAAAACAGCAAATTCCATTTGATTTTTCAAAATTATGGCCAAAAGTTTAGGGCAGGAAGATAAAAGTTAATATAAGGTTTTCACAATATCTGTGGATTTATTCTTATCTTCTCCTTTCCCCAGATTTTTTGTTCTAAGAGTGAATTTCCTGTACATGAATCACAGAAGGGAACTCAAAATTGCTTACTCTGTTGTTACAAGCCTGAATAGTTACGCACGCTTCCTCAAGAATCTCTTCTCTTTTTCTCACTTTAAAGAAACAGGAGGATTCTCTCAAGTTGATGCCTTCCTCCTGGAGTGCTGCCTGCATAATTTTCCATTTTGGCTTCAGCTTCACAAAGTAACATGAAAACAGCCATGTGGCTGTACCACCCTGTCAGGCCCTTGCCTTTTCTTTTCACTCTTCTCTTTTTGCTATTCATTTCTTTACTGTGGTAGTCCTACTTTAATTAAATCTGACCTTCTTTGAACTTTCCTTCTACATTTTTCTATCGTTCACAGAAGTGATGTATGTTGTATTCGAAAGAACATTTTATACTTGATGAAATCTTTTTTGTGGTGACTTTATTTTTTAAAGTCACAATACACTCAGGGCAAACAGGAAGCTGCTAAAAATAACGCTGGAGAGTGGTGAACTCAGTATCTCTTCTTGGGTTCATAGGTACTTTGTACCTAGTATATCCAAAACCGAACCCTTTATTAGCATTCCCTAACAGTTCCACGTGTTGCCTCCTCACCAAAAGGTCTCATCATTTTCTCAGCATCCCATGAAGAAATTCCTTTGTCCTCTTTGTCCTCCAATACAATTGTCAAGTCTTAGACACATGAATTCTTAGGACTTTCTGGAACGCAGCTCTTCTTTCCACTCTCAGAGCCCTTATTCCGGGCTCTCATCTGTATAAACACAAAAGGCCTAACTGGTCTTTCTCGTTTGACCTCGCCAATCTACTCTCCCCATGTGGTCAGAGACTCTTCCTAAAACAAAAGTCTATCACATGGAGAAAACAGCAGCCATTTTATGTCTCCTGACGAGAACATAGTCACCGCCCACGCTTGTCAGAGTGATCACAGCAGTTGGCTGCAACTCATTGGTCTGCAGGAAGCAGCAAGGGTAGAAGAGCTCCCCCAGCAACCCCCTGAGCACACAGTCAGCAACCTCCAGACTGTGGGGAGCTGCGCAGGCCAAAGGTCCCAAGCTCTTCCATAGAAAATCGTAACAAAAATAGATGGAGGAGAAATAGCATATTAAAAAAAAAAAAAAAAGGTTTAGTTAACCTTTGAAAAAGAGATGCACACCTGAATGAACTATAAAGAAACTCAAGGGCAGAAGGTCTGAGGTCAGGGAAGGCTCTGTGAGGACAGATGGAGCTGGGATTGGGATGGGCGCCCAGAGGGGGCTTCTCGGGGGGGCAGACAAAGAGCTATTTCTTGGCCTGTGCTGTGGTCACCAGGGAGTTTCCTTTAGTTGCTTTATTAAGCTACACACTTGTTCATATGGCATTCTGTTTCACTTTGCATTGAAAAGATTAGAACACACACACACACACAGAAATTGGATCATGTCACTGTCCCATTAAAACCCTTCTATGGCCTCACAGTGCTTGTCAGGAAAAGTACAAGCTCCTTCCTTCACACGGTAGACAAGGTCTTGTGGCACCTGGCTCTCTACTCAAAGCCTCAACAATTACTAGTCTCCTCCCTACATTAAATTTTCAGTTCCTGAAAAGTACTGTGCATTCTTATGTCATGGTCTTTGAACATAAGTTACTGCCATTCAAAAAAATCAAATGCACTCTCTTTCCCCTTCACTTAGTGATTCCTGTTCATCCTTCAGGCCGCAGTGGGAAAGTCTTCCCCAATGCCTTAATGTTGGGTGAAGTCCGCTTCCATCTACCCATTACACACTGTCCTTTCCCAATCACAGCATTTCGTATCTGCTTTCATATTTATTAGTGGATATCTTCTGCCGGTCAACAATAAGGCAAGATGTAGAACTTAACATATCCCCAATTTCCTACCACAATGCCTAGAACAGAATAAGTACAAAATAAACATCAATAAAATGAATATATACATCCATTTATGATAAATGAAAATTACCTTTGTTGGCATCCATTTATAAGAAAACAAAATACGAGCCAAGTAATAAAGATAACAATAACATTACGCTAGATACTCTTTCATTAACTCATTTAATGCTCTAAATACTACGACATCAGTATTACATTTATCACCAATTCATATGTAAGGAAACTGAACCACAGAGAAGCCAACTAACATGCTTCAGGTCACAGACCCATAAATGGGATGAGAACACAGGATCTGCCTCCACAGTCCTTGCTCTAATTCCAATAAGCTATCACCTCCCACTGCCCAACCAACATCACTACCATACATTTCAAAGACTGAAGCAAGTGGTTTTAATGGGAAAAAAACAGAAAAGTGAACAGAATTCTATTGAGGTCACTGACAGGGAATAGCCACAAATATGATATGCATATTAAGATGCTGGATGCCAGGGCACCTGGGTGGCTCAGTGGGCTAAGCCTCTGCCTTCGGCTCAGGTCATGATCTCAGGGTCCGGAGATGAGTCTCAGCGGGGAGCCTGTTTCCCCCTCTCTCTCTGCCTGCCTCTCTGCCTACTTACGACCTTTCTCTCTGTGTCAGATAAATAAATAAAATCTTAAAAAAAAAATATGCTGGATGCCAAAATTTGAGGATCTGAACAGGCATTTCAGAGAGCAGGTAATCTGACTCTGCCAGCAGACCACACTGAGATGTCAAATCTTGACATACCTCTTACTGGCCTCCAGCCGGGCCAAGGAACAATACCTTTGTGATTACAGGCAGGCCTTCGAAGCAACAGTGAGGCAGACACATACTCATGCCCATGCTGCCCAAGGTACCAAACCTGATGCAAAGTTATAAACAGATCCAGGACTTTAGCTCTGGGTAAGCAAAGACTTTCAATCAAAATGAACTCATGCGTTCACTCATTTATTAGCATCTTTGTGACCATATATGGCTTTCAGGACTCAAAAGTGAAAAATGACGATGTGGGGTAGGACCAAGAACTCTGGTACGCAAATTCTAGTACAAACAAGAGAATTCTAGTACAAACAAGAGGATTCTAGAACGAACTAGAATTCTAGTACAGCCAAGACACCCTATAAGAAGTTTGCATGGTTCTCTTGGCATCTCTGAATCACACCGGACAAGGTAAGGGTAGAAGTTAGAGGCCAGGATGTTTCCAGATAAACATTTCTGGGGGCTTTGTCTTGAAGCTATATACTCCTGATTTGAAAACCAAGTAGTAAATAACCTAGTTACTACTATAAACTGACAAGTCACATGAGACATAGTAACTGTGGAAACTGAGAAGGGTAACAGGCTGGAAAAAATCTTAGAGAGGAAGGAAAAGGCAAACTGGATCCTGAAGTCCAAGGAGGGCTGGAGGGAAAGGGACAGACACAGCTGGGACTCCTAGGACAGAAAGCGGACTCCGCACTGCTATATGGTAAACTGGCTGCCTCGAGACTAGGGGCAGAGTTGAAAATGCCAGCACGTGTGGTCCAGGTGGACCACGGGGGAGATGCACATCAATGTCTGTCAGTGAAAAGCTTAAAACACTGAAATTACAAAATTCTGGGAAAAATAAGACTTTAAAAAAACATCTGTCAGCTCGGGATAGGGACATGTTTTATGATGCTGATGAGAACAGGCTGATCATTTTTTTGACACCTAAAAATACTTTTTCCTGAAGAGCTCGCCCACATTCAGCAATGACACCAACAAGAGCAAGATGCATGGGCAGAGTGGCAAGGAACGAGAAAAACGGCCTGAGGTCAACAGTGTAGCAGCAACAATGCAGAAGCCACAGAACAGGTGAAAGCGGATGACACTGAACTTCCGTGAGGAACAGATACGGCCGGGAGGCCCAAGTAAGTACAATAATAAATACACAGCAAGATACCTACCGCCGGTAACTCTGAGCCTTTGTGATGACAAGAGGGACACAAGGCTTTGAAATTCATCTGTCTACACGGTTGGTATCAACAAAGTGAGATGGATACATCGGATAGAAGAAAGACTGTCACTTTACCAAAAGACAGGGAAAAAGTTCACCATCCTCTCTCTCCTCCATTCTCTCCCGCTTCTGGGCATCGCCGTGCAACCAGTTAGCTAGCCCAAGACGAAAACCAAGTGCCATTTTTTTAAAACGTCCCTTTCCTTTCCTTTTTAAATTTTAGTGTGTCTCAGAGTCACATGGGGGGACTTGTTAAAAAGGACAGGTTACTCGGCCCACTCCAAACAAGGAGGTTCACTGAGTCTGTGTAGGGCCCAGGAATCTGCCTTTTTAGGACTGTATGCTATCTCTCATCAGTCAGAATGGCTAGTAACAAAGAGACAAGAAATAGTGAGTGTTGGGGCTCCTGGGTGGCTCAGTGGGTTAAGCCTCTGCCTTCGGCTCAGGTCATGATCTCAGGGTCCTGGGATGGAGCCCCGCATCGGGCTCTCTGCTCAGAGGGGAGCCTGCTTCCCTCTCCCCCACACCTGCCTCTCTGCCTACTCGTGATCCCTCTCTCTGTCAAATAAATAAATAAAATCTTAAAAAAAAAAGATATATGTACCCCGTGTTTATTTTATAATTATTTGCAATAGCCAAGACCTGGAAATAAGCAAGTGTCCACTGACAGATGAATGTATAAATGTGGTATATAGATGTGTGGAATATTACTCAACCATCAAAAAGAATGGAATCTTGCCATTCTTGACAGCACAGATGGACCTAGAGGGTATTATGCTAAGTGAAATAAGTCAGACAGAAAAAGACAAGTACCATATGATTTCACTTATATGTGCAACCTAAGGAAAACGAACACAAATGAGCATATACACACCAAAAAAAAAAAACAAACAAACAAACAAACAAAAACCCAGAAATAGACTCCTAAATACAGAGAACTGTAAGTGCCAGAGCTGGGGGTATGGAGGAATGGACAAAATAGATGAAGGGGATTAAGAGGTATAAACTAGAAGTAAAAAAAAAATAAGTCAAAGGGATGGAAAATATAGCCCAGGAAATAGAATCAATAATATTGTAATAACGTCGTATGGTGACAGATGGTGACTACACTCATCACAGTGAGCATTTATTAACTGATATGCTTGTTCAATCACTATGTCATACACCTGAAACTATTATTGTATGTCAACTATACTTCGATTAAAGAAAAAACCCTAATTCACTGGTAACCACATTTGTTATAAATGAATTGGACTTATAGGATGATTTTGCAGATATGAAATAAAGACAATTTAAAAAAATTTTTTAAAGATTTTTATTTATTTGACAGTGATCACAAGTAGGCAGAAAGGCAGGCAGAGAGAGAAGGGAAGCAGGCTTCCTGCTGAGCAGAGAGCCCGATGCAGGGCTCGATCCCAGGATCCTGAGATCATGATCCAAGCCAAAAGCAGAGGCTCTAACCTACTGAGCCACCCAGGCGCCCCAATTTTTAAAATTTTTATTACTTATTTTAGTAGGCTTCATGCCCAACCTGGTGCCTAAACTCAAGATTAAGAGGAAAAGAGGTAATTTTTAACTACCCCTGCCCGAAAAAAAGGATATTTATAGAATTCTAACAAAAGAAGCACACTGGGGCTCCTGGGTGGCTCAGTGGGTTAAGCCTCTGTCTTCAGCTCAGGTCATGATCTCCGGGTCCTGGGCTCGAGCCCCGCATTGGGCTCCCTGCTCAGCAAAGAGCCTGCTTCCCCCTCCCTCTTTGCCTGCCTCTCTGCCTACTTGTGATCTCTAGAATCTCTCTCTCTCTCTGCCAAATAAATAAATAAATAAATCTTAAAAAAAAAAAAAAGAAAGGCAGCACACTGTGACACTGTGAGACAAAGTGTCTCAAATGCCATCAATCTCCATGCAGATTCTCTGTCCTAAGTCACTCCTTTGTCTTTCCACCATCACTGTCTTAATTATGGTCTTCACTTCCTCCCCGAACAGATATTAAGAGCTTCTACCTAGTTCCCCCTCCTCCTGATTCCTCCCCTTCCAAGCCGTCCCACGCACAAAGCTTCCAAACCGCCAGCTTATGTAGGATAAACAATGATCTGGCAGCCCCTAACAATGTCTCCTCCTGCTGTCCTAACACTGCGTATGGACACCAGAAAGGAAAAGGGCAGAGGGATGAGAGGCTGTTGAGCATGGCTGAAACAAGTCTCCTTAGTGGATATGGCAGCAGAAGGTGAGGAAATAAAAAAGCCATTCTGAAGATAACTAATGTAAAATGAACTACCTGGCTTATAAGAGACCCCATGGGCGTACTTATGGCATTATTACACTCTAGGAGTTATAAATATCTGCCCAGCATTAGGAAGAACCTAATGTTAGCAAGACTCTACATCTTTAGTCATTAGAACTAAAGTCATCATTAGAACTAAATACTTATTGGGCCCCTGGGTGGCTCAGTTGGTTACGCATCTGCCTTCAGCTCAGATCATGATCTCAGGGCTCTGGGGTCAAGCCCCACGTGGGGCTCTCTGCTCAGCAGGGAGTCTGCTTCTCCCTCTCCCCTTCCTCCTAGCTTGTGCTTGTTCTCTCTTCTCTCAAATGAACAAATAAAGTTTTGGGAAAAAAAAAAAAGAAATGAACAGTTATTTTACTTAACAGATAAAGCCAACTTAACAAAAAAATGACTAAGAAGCATCATTAGAATAGAATACAGATACACAGGCAGCACTTGCCAATTAATATCTTCTCTCAAGATAAGGGGCAAGAAATGCACAAAATTCAAACCTCATGCTTGTAAGTTTTTCATATTAGAAACATTTAAATGCCAGATTATCAAGACTATGTGGAACATTGGTGCTGCCCTTTTTGTATATATGGGGCGATGGACTCTGGCTTAGAACCCTATTAAAAAAGGGACAAGGATTCCCCCGGCCCTAAGCACAGCTCTCTCTGGCTGCTCTGAAAGCCCCTGTTACACTTAAAAAGGAAAATGACACTAACAGGTCAAGAGGTAGGAGAGAGAGGGTCACTCATCACCAATACGGACTCTCAGAGTCAAACAACAAACCGATCTCCCAAAGAAAATTAACTTTGGATTTCTGTTCACTTGTGTAGGATTATAGCTGCTATAAAATATCTTAAATTTGTTATTAGAAAGAAGCACTGTTACAACTACTTTATCCTCACGTGCATTTGAAATAGATGGAGAGCACTTTGTCTGCCATGTATTGAACTACCATACTCTAAAGGAGATGCTCATCTAATCTGCACACCCCATGCTGCCTCTCGATTAGCAACTTTTCACAAGCTTCCTCCTGCTCTGGGTCCCGTGACCTCAATTCTCGCCCAGGAGTTTCGTTTCTTATTCTGCGGCAATAACCTGCCTATTAAATAGCCTTCAAGAAGAGAATTCTCTTCAAGAAGAGATTATTAACATGTGTTTCCATAACGTTCATCAGGGGTGCCTGGCTAGCTCAGTTGGGTAGAGCAAGAGACTCTCAGTCTTGGGGTTCTAAGTTCAAGCCCTACGTTAGGGTAGAGGTTACTTAAAAAAATAAATAAAATAAATGTAGGATCTCTTAAAAAGAAAAAAAAAAAAACCTAACCATCCTAAAAAGCCCCATAGTCCTCAGTTTTAGTCTTCTATTTCCAAGGATCTGAAGTCGGGTAAAAGGGAATGACTTCTTTCAGATTACAGAATGAAAAGGAGAGGAAAAAGAGAAGCAAAAAGAAGAGGTGGGGGAAGGGTAAAAGGAAGGTAAAGAGGAATGAGAAAAAGCTGGGGGACTTGGGGGCTGGGTATTCTGAGAGCCCAGCATTTGCTTCCCCAGGTCCCCTGGATGTGTCTCCTGGAACCCAATGGTTTCCAGGTGCATTCTGGGCTAAGCCTCCCAGTCTTCACCGCTGTAAGGTCATGAGAGGAAAACCTGATCTTTTCACTCACGGCGCTGGGGCTCCACATGTGGGAACCCAGCTACCCTCCCCCTTCCTTGGATTCCCAGCCTTAACGAACAATTCAGAAACGTCAAAAGTCTGTGAAACAACTGTAGGGAACTGTACTTGGAGCCCAGCAGGGCTCTGCAGAGAAAGACTGGCACACACTTCATTCTGGAATGTCCAGGAATGAAACGGATTGGTTCATTTCCACATGCCAGAGGCTTTTCTTTTTCTCTCTCCTTCGCTTTACCTTATTAGTTTATTTTACTTTATTTTGCAAATGCACTCTCAGATGTCACTTTCCAGAAGTCTGCAATCGGCCGGTTAGGATTCAGTACTCAGTCAGCTGCAAGCGAAAGTACAATTACTTCTCTGTCCAAAAGTTCAACTTTCTTTGTTTCCCTCACCAGCGCTGACTTCCTGTAGCTGACTGGCTCCAATGCGAGGGTGAAGTAATTTCTTTCCTCTGTGATTTACTTGCTGACCATCAGTAAGCAAAACTACTATGAAGAAAGGAGGAAAGTGCGATTCACAGTGAATCCTTCTCAAGAACAGGACTCCAGAGTGACAGAGCAGGTAAAACGGGGTCCTGTGTACCAAGAAGCTTGAGAATCAAGCTCCACGTTCATACCTATTTCCGTGTAATAACAACAGAGTTTTTAGTAAAACTAAAGAGCTTTACATGCATTATCTCACTGCACCAGAAGGATCATCCACATTTTACAGATGAAGACACTGTGGTTTACAGGGGTTAAAAAACCTGCATACGAGGCTAATAAAACTTGACTCAAGGCACGGGCACTGTTCGGCCTCCAAAGACCCTCCACGACGCCCATTCTCCAGGACTCACAATGCCTGCACAAAAGCCTGCTGCCTGGAAATGCACACAGGATAACGAGGCACTATCAACGAGAGCTGAACATGGCCTTTTTGTTACAATCCTATCTTAAATTTCTTTTAAATGCATTCATCTCTTCATATTAGTATGTGAAATAGCCCCAACTGAGCCCCCCCCCCTTTTTTAAAGATTTTATTTATTTATTTGACAGAGAGAGACAGAGCACAAGTAGGCAGAGAGGCAGGCAAAGAGAGAGGGAAGCAGACTCCCTGTCAAGCAGAGAGACATATGTGGGGCTCGATCCCAGGATGGAGATCACGACCTGAGCTGAAGGCAGAGGCTTAACCCACTGAGCCACCCAGGCGCCCCCAACTGAGCCTTTCTTAACCAACTGAGCCACCCAGGTGTCCCTCCAACTGAGCCTTTCTTAAGCGATTCAGGATCTGTACTGTTTTCCAATAATCATTTGTGTGATTTTTTTTTTGCTGCTTTGGCTCGTTTTTAATCCCAGATCACTGCAAGAACTTCCTAAGGACTGTAATGGCATCTATCATGAGCTTGAGTGAGATGCATGATGTACAGGGAGGCTGCCTGATACGTACGCAAGATTCTCCTGGAAGATTAATAAGCTAGACGAGGGGACAAAGTGGCCTGGGCTAAACCACAGATCCATCCCGTCTACTCCCATACCTGGATTTCAATGAACTTCATTTTGGAGATGCTTCATCCAGGGATGCTATAGTATTCATTGATTCATTCATTCACTGGTCAGAAATCTATGTACCGTGCTAAGAGGAAGAGGGTACATGTGCAAGCTAAAGCCACAACCCTGCCTTGAGTCTGATCTGGCACAAAATAGCCTCACTGGGCGCCTGGGGGGCTCAGTTAAGCATCTGCCTTCCGCTCAGGTCATGATTCCAGGGTCCTCGGACAGAGCTCCACATCAGGCTCCTTATTCAGCTGGGAACCTGCTTCTTACTCTGCCTCTGCCCACTATCCCCTGCCCCTGGTTGTATGCACGCATGCTCTCTCAAATAAATAAAATCTTAATTAAAAAAAAAAAAGTCTCATGCAACCCATCACATATGCATTGTAGAGATGTTCATGAGACCGTTGTGAAGGTTCTTCACAAAAAACCCAGGAGATAATTCTGTCTGATACTGAGTAGTAGTTCTATAGAGTAACTGATCTGTTTTTGCTCCATGGACACTCTACACTTCAAAACTTCCTGAGCCTACTCTTTGTACAGCTAAAAAAACCAGAGCCCACTTTGGACCACTCATGGTCTGTGAGATGCAACATTTTAGCAACTGTCTCATTCCTAATTCAGCTGATGTCTCTAACATTTTTCTTCCCTTTTCTTTGTCAACTCCTTTTAATTTGAATCTTGTATTTTGTTTCCTTCATCTTCTGGGGGAAACCTATAGTAGAAATAAGTAAATAAAAAAAAAAATATATATATATATATACATATATATATATATATATATAAAATTTTTAAGAAAGTAGAGTAATATGTGCTGACTCCCAAAACTCCAAAAATTGAACTTTTTAGATATCTCTTTTAAATCTGTACTAAGAACTGCTTTTATTATTTTTCTACCTTAAGGCTTAAGCTTTTGGGGGGGGGGGAGCTAATGGAGAATATTTATTTGGAATCTGTGTTCTTTTTTAACTAATGTAAGTTTTGAAGGCAGAAATCAACCATTTACACGTGAGAATATCCCCATATGCTAACTGACATATGCAGACCTTGCTCTAATGACTAGGCAACAGAATATGAAAAGTGAATTCACTTGAAGTGAATTAAAATGCATTTTCTATTGTTACCAGCTCTAGACTTAGGGGCTCAGCTCATAAGTTTTCTTCAAGTGGCTGCATATTTAGGTCTCATCAAGCCTTTATATAAAATACAGAGCCAGCATAATAAAATACTCAGTTATATAAAATACAACCCTTTATATAAAATACAAATCCTAGTTTTCATTTGGAAGACGAGATCTATAGAAGACCCAAAAAAGGCTATTCATTCAAAGGTTAGAGACATTTTTGGTGGTGCTGAAAATGATTTGCCACTTTATATCTAAGTTAAAATGACATCTTTTTAAATCTGATTTTTAGATGTAGGCTAAGAACAGGCTTAAATTACTGTTAATTTTCCTGTTACGAAGAACATATGAGCCTTAGCAGAAGTCAGAAGAACAACAGAGTGTGTGAGCAAGGTCGGGGCATCTCTGCAAAGGCAGACCCAGCACACAGACAGGACGCGTCTTTCCGTGGTGCCCGATTATGGGGGGGGGGGTGGACAGGGAGATACATGCGAGTGTAACTCCAAGAGAAGAAAGAAGTTTCACATGCTGCTGTTTTCAATCACTACCATCCTCACGACCACTCTTCCAGATTCCGCTTTCTACTTTGTGGTACGTGTCACATAAAATGGACATAAAAAGCAGAATCAGTGGATCAGACAACATTTTTCTTTAATCTTTCTTTCACAATGACCCAAGAGCCTTAAATAAGTCACTATATAGATGTTACCTTTTAGCTCTTCACTTACAAAATACTCAAATGAAATGAACCATATTAACAAATGTGTATGCACGCGTATCTCAGATGTACTTCTTTTTAATACCAGACAAAAGACATATCACTGGTACATTCCACTAAGGCTTACTCACTGGCCTTCCCATCAGATTCTTATATGCATTAAAAAAGGGCCCTCGGGAGCATCTCTGAGCATTTTCATGGAACAAAGCCAAAAGGGAAATTTTGTGAGTTAAACAGATGTTCTAGTTTAGAGAGGCATTGGAACAAAGATGAATATAATCTCCAAATAAATCCCCAATACTATTTCCTTTGAGCCCACATATACTAAATGATAAGTCAAACAGGGTCTAAGTACTGAGTAAATAACAGCAATACTACTTATCATTAATGTCATTATTCTTACTTACCGAAAGCTTTCTGGGTGACAGGGACTGCACCAAGTCCTTTCCGTTACCTTGTTTAATCCTCCTAACAAGGCTGTGAGGGAGATACTGCTGCTGGGGCCACTTTACGGATCAGGATGCTAAAGGCACAGCCCAATGAAGAACACTTGTCTGAAGTACCACAGCTGAGGAGTGGGGACCTGGGAGTCCAATCCAGGCCGTAGTAAGACTCTGGAGTTAGGGCGCCTGGGTGGCTCAGTGGGTTAAGCCTCTGCCTTTGGCTTAGGTCATGATCTCAGGGTCCTGGGATGAGCCCCAAATCGGGCTCTCTGCTCAGCAGGGAGCCTGCTTCCCCCTCTATCTGCCTGCTGCTCTGCCTACTTGTGATCTCTCCCCCTCTGTCAAATAAGTGAAAAAAAAAAAAAAAAAAGACTCTGGAGTTAGCACTTCTCTACTGCACCAGAGTGCGCACAATACAGACCTTCGCTTATTGTCATGAATGAAACCGATAACACCGCTCATTAAGTGAATCTCACAACTCATTTCTGAGAAGAGTGCACAGCCCTGGCTTAGGTTTCAAATACCCAAGGCTTGCACGCCTCACTCTAGGGGTGACGTATCCAATTTCTTGGCCATTACTGCATCTGTGAATCCCTGGTACCCAGCCTAGTTCATGACACACAGTAGATGCTCAATAAAAGTTAGCTGATTGACTAAGTGAGTGAACACAATTTAGCCATTGGTTTTAAAAAGGGTAGAAATGCCCTTCAAGGAAAATGGCAAATGTATTCAGTTTGATAAAGCCATTGCAGGAAGCTTTCTAAAAAACAAATGTATGATATTAATTATTGATCTCTTTGGTAAATAAGGGCTAGTTCTTTTTTTTTTCCCACTGAAACCAGTATAGGTGAACTATATCCTAAGACAGTGACAACATCCACAATATACTTCTCTGTGCATTGTGGAAACATATGAGTTAGTTGATTTAAACACAAAGCTGAATTAGAAAAAACATTTAAGTTGACAAAAAGTAATTACTTCAACTATAAATCTAAATGAAAATATAAGAATCTAGGGGCTGGGTGTGGTAGCTTCTAAGAAGTTAAAATTTCCAGGGCACCTGGGTGGCTCAGTGGTTAAGCATCTGCCTTTGGCTCCAGTTATGATCCCAGGGTCCTGGAATCGAGTCCCGTGTCAGGCTCCCTGCTCAGTGGGAACCTGCTTCTCCCTCTCCGTCTGCCCCTCCCCACCACTCATGCTCTCTCAAATAAATAAAATCTAAAAAAAAAAAAAAAAAACCCAGAGTTAAAATTTCCATAAAATCATCTAGAAGTATAATCTAGTAACAGTACTTGCCAAGACAAAATGTTCCAGTAGCTCCACTTTTTCTGCTAAGATCACTTCTGGCACTAGAAATCAGATGTAAAGGTAAATTTTCCATTTCTGACATTCAGCTTCAAGAGAAAGAAGTCCGCTGTTCAGCTCTATTAAATCACAGACTGGCTTTTTAGTGACCAGATAAGATAGAGTTATACCTATTTTTATCAATACTGTCATGAATAAAGTACTAGTCTTCTGGCAAATTTATACAGACCTCCAATAACTGATAAATCTCAACTTGTAGAAACAATATGGAAATGACCAGTCTTGTTCGAAGTTATTTAATTTTCCCTTTTTTTATCCTAGAAGTCTAATCCTCCCTAATGATAGCACGCATCCAAGGTGGTATTTATACTCCTGAATGCTTTAGATTATAACATTTGCACTGGTTTTGTATAATTCTCTTAATGTTACTGTATTTGTGTTTTTAAAAAATCTCCATGAAACAATGGTACTTCCCAGTTATCTACTCTGTTATGAAGTGAAATTGATGGCTTTTTACTGTAACTTTTCTCTGGAACATTTTTATCAGTATCTTATTTAACTTGTCTATCTAAAAATGGACTTTAAAAAAAAAAGTAGCTCTACAGGCAATGGAGGTCTTTTCCCTAAAGTATGTTATGGTTGCCATTTTTAACCAATTAGAACCAATGTCAAGTAATTATAACATTTGATAATATAATCTTCTAATTCAAATATCAAATAAATTCTCATACATCTTTTATTTTCTTTCTTGATGTCAAGAATAGAGTAAAATCAATTAATTAGAATCAAAATCAGAAACTATTGCATACATGGCTCAGTTTTGAAACAAATCAAATAAAAATGTTCTTTTCAACTTAAAAATATTATAAACTTCAAAATGTTTATACATATCTACAGAAAATTTTTTTTAAGATTTTATTCATTCATTTGAGAGAGGGAGAGAGAGAGCACAAGTAAGGGGAGAGGCAGAGGTAGCAGGAGAAGCAGGCTCCCGCTGAGCTGGGATTCCCAGGACCTGGAAATCATGACCTGAGCCCAAGCAGATGCTTAACCATCTGAGCCACCCAGGCACCCCACAGTAAGTAAAAAAAGTCTTAAAAATTCAGCTTTGCAGGGGCACCTGGGTGGCTCAGTCTTTAAGCATCTTCCTTCAGCTCAGGTCATGATCCCAGTGTCCTGGGATCAAGCCCCACATCAGGCTCCCATCTCAGCGGGAAGCCTGCTTCCTCCTCTCCCACTCCCCCTCCTTGTGTTCCCTTTCTCACTGTGTCTCTGTCAAATAAATAAATAAAATCTTAAAAAAAAATTCAGCTCTGCTATGGATTTAATGGCAACTCTTCCATAATCTTCTTCACTAAGAAATTTCAGAAAATCCTTCAAACTCTATAAGCAAATAGCATTTTTATCATTTTGGCAGAAATTTAGGAAAGATTAAATTTTGTTATCACATTGACAGAATTCAGAAAGGTTGCAAAAGACCATTCTTCACTCCTATGAGATGTGTGATGTCACACATCACAGCATTAAATGCATTCACTGATTTTTCTAAACATTTAAAATTGAGCTCCCTATAGCCCTATAAGGACGAAGCTTCTGTAATTGTAAAACGGTATTTCATAGAGTTTGTAATTTTTTGGTGCAATTGTACCATAAATATGTATTAAAACACAATTTGGTTAAGAATACCCACAGAATCCCTAATCAACCCACCACCCCATATTTTTCTGGAAGTAGGCAGACATATCCATTATGAACAAATAAAATAAATTTAAGCTAATCAAAAAGGGGCAGCAAGTTTGTTTCCAGATCTTAGAACATCTGAAGATAAATTACTATGTAGTTAGAATCCCTCACATAATTATACAACAGGTTTTCCTACAGGTTTGGGCAATTTGGTAGTTACTGGATAAGATCTTGTTTATAAATCGCCAATTAATCCTATCACAATTCTTTTTAGCTCCTAACTGTCATAAAATTTAAATAAATCTTAATTAGCTAAAAATCTCTTGCTGGCAGAGGGTTTTAACCACTTGGGGGGCAATAAGAGCCTAACGCCAGAGGACTGTAACACATGCTTGTTAAACATGGAGGAAAGAATTCTCAACCATCGAGATAATAGTATTTACTCAACACAGCAAATTATGTTTTCTTTGGCTGGGTTGTATCTAAATATTTTCCTGCGAACTTTAAACAAGGACATGACTGGGTCTTTTGAAACTATGGGCCATTCATAGGCCACTAAAACCACAAATAACAAGGAACCCCACCCATTCACTCACACATGTATGGGAAAATCTGGCCTCTAAGGTTTCATTGTGTATAGATTCCTTCTTTAAATTGCAGAGTTAATACAGTAAGAAGAAAAAGACAAAAATCTACCAACTAGGCTGAGCTGCCATCCTCTCCATGTAGTCTTTGGCCATGTCTCGGGCTTCGATGTTCTCAGGATACAGCACGCAAAACATTGCCAAGGCGCCCAGGTTGTTGCCGTAAATTTCATTCCAGCGAGCACTATAGTCCTTGGGGTCCCAGGGAGGAAGATATTCCAAGGGGCTGGACAGCATGGTGTGCACAGCCTCAGTGAGCCGGGCAGCGATGTGTTCATGGGAGCTGGCTGCCTGAAGCTGGAGCTCTGCCACCTCCGCCCTGGAGAAGTACAGCATGGGGTGGCTGTCGTAGTTGGCATTGGTGAAGGGAATCATGACTTCTGGGTTCTCGTCGGTGATGTAAGCCGACACAAAGCAAAACAAATATATGAAAAACACACTGGGAGCCCCCCGTGTGTGAGTCCTCATCGTGGCATCAGATCTCCAAATCTCCCAGGCAGCCAAACCATCTTCGAAAGATCCTAACAGGAGGAAAAAGAAAAGGGGACATCAACAGGGGAACAGGACAAAGTAGGAAAGACAACCTTGCTTACTGGGAGAAGGTCTAAATATTACAAACTAAAGCTTATCAACTTAGATTTTTTTTAAAAAAAAAACAACAAAAATTTGAACTAGGAAGAGACTTCCTAAAACATAATAATTTAGTCACAGGAATAAAAGATACACCATAAGGAATACGGTCAATGATATTGTAATAGCATTGTATAGTGACAGACAGTAGCTATACTTGGGGTGAACATAGCATAATGTACAAACTTGCCAAATGTCTTAAGTTGTGCACCTGAAACTAATATAACATTGTGTGTCACCTATACTCAAACAGAGGTGCGTGGGGAGCTCAGTCGGTTAAGTGTTTGCCTTCAGCTCAGGTCATGGTCCCAGGGCCCTGGGACTGAGCCGCACAGGGGGTTCCCCGCTTAGCGGGCAGTCTGCTTTTCCCTTTCCCTCTCTCTCTGCCTCTCTCCCCACCCTTCACTCAGGTTCTCTCTCTCTCTCTCTCTCATAAATAAATTCTTTAAAAAAAAAAAAAAACAAAGCTACACTCAAATAAGAAATCTAAGAGTTTTACTGATGAATTAATTGAGTGAACATGATACTTCAGGCATGTATTCATTGAGGAAAACAGAACTCTGGACTCGGGGAAACCACAAGGGAAGGGAAGACCAACTTTCCTTGGCATTTTTCTCATATTTTGTAACTCAAAAAAGTTTACAACTTAAGGTATTTTTTAAGACATTAACATGAAAACCACAATAACCAAAAGCTGGTGGCGAAATCTTGTCTGGGAATCTGAATGGACATCAGGAAAGAAAGAGAAGATCCTGTCTTAATTATAGGCTCCATCACTCTGGCTTCTTCAGGCTTCCTAACATTCTACACTCTGAAGCAGGGATTAGGATGAATGCAACTGTAAGAGTGCAAGCAGACAAAATATTATGAGTAAGTCTATATCCTCTTTGTGTCAGCAGAAGGTGGGGACAGAAAAGACAAAAGCAGGGTGACAGACAGCCAAACCCATGCGTTCCCTGGGCTGACATCAGCAGGCATGTATGGAAAGGCTCTGCAGACAAGGGGCTGCCGGGACTAGAAACAGACAGGGCTGCATTCAGAAAATAAAATCCCAGAATCAAAAGGCTGAAATAACACGTGTGCATTCTCCCCTTATTATGTGAAACCGCTGTCTACTTTTTCATTTTGCGCATGGGACTTTGGTGTTACTCGGTAAGTCAGATGTTGAAACCAAGCTCGTATTTTCTTAACTGATTAACTTTCTTAAAAATCCTTTTTCCAGTGGCACAGGTTAAAAGAACATCTTTCAAATACAAGGATATTTAAAAGAAAAAAAAAAGAAGAAGAAAGAAAGAAAAAAAGAAAACAAAAAACCAAAAAACCTCAGCCTAGTCTATGTCCCACATCTGGGATAAAGCAGGCATAAAATCCCCCAGAGGAAAGTAAGGGAATTCTTAAAATTCTTCAGAGGGGAAAGGTTATAGGAAGCAGACCAGAAAAAGACAGTTTTATGTAAATAATGAACAGTAGTTTTCAATTATTAAAGAGAGAAACTGATGGAGAAAAATCAGCCTCCCCAGCTGAACACAAACTATTTTTCTAAGGAAAAGCTGCCTCGTCACATTCACAAGGAAGAAAACCAAAGATTTAACATACACTAGAGATCGATCCCTATTCTCAACTTACTGTATTTCCCAGAGAAAGGCAATATGGCATTACTTATGGATGTTGCCATTAATTCTAGTATTCTTTGTATTTCTGAATGTGTTTTAGACTATTATATATATATAATATGAATATGTATGAATATTATATATATATGAAATTCAAGGGTTGCAATTTTGTAAAGCATTTTAGATGTATTTCAAGAGTCAAACATATTAATAAAAAAATTGATATAACCATGCTAAATAAAATTTAAAAAATAGAAATAATTCTTGGACTGTACTTGTATTATGTCTAGCACCCAAAGCTTCCAGGCGGCTGGCTAGACCCTTCAAGGTCAGAGACCCGGCCAAAAGAAATAGTCCTCTGTGGTTATGTCTGAGGGGGGTGTGGTCTCTGGCAACACAGAGACATGGCTGGGTCGAAAGTAATGCTGGGTCCCAATACCCCCACCCTCCACCCTGAGGTTTATTTTTTGCTCTTTTCATTGAACACTCATATGAACAATTTAAAAAAAAGAAGAAGAAAAAAGCCTGCCTATATTAAATGCCTCAAAGCCTAAAATTGGATGCAGTTATCAATGCAATTAACATTGTGGAGGTTTTTTAGGCGCCCTAAGTGAGGATTAATTGGAAGTTTCTCCTTTAACTGACACCTACATGAAGAGTACAGAAGATCTCTATTACTGGTTTTTCAATGTGTAGCTCACGTTCTAGGTGTTTGTGGGGAGGTGAGCCACATTACTTCCCATGGCGTAGTTCATGCCCGAGTATATTTAAACAAGAAAAATTGCTCCTGAAGCCCAGAATCTCATTACCATGTTGGTTTGGGAATCACACCCCCTCCGTATGCCAACTGTTAGTGAAACTTCCCTCCTTATTGCTTCAGATTCACGTGAGGGCGTCAGGGCAGCAAGGCTGTGAGCTACTTACTGCACACTCAAAACCTAAATTCTTGTTGGGATACCACATGGGCCAATGCAGATCCCACAGAAATTCCACAGAACAATCAGGCACACAGACAGCCTGAGAAGAAAGGGTTGTAACGTTCATCATGTCACAGAGTGTGTTGCTTTCCTTTTATACTGCGCTCAACTCACCCTCCCTCCACTGTCTTCTGAGATTAAGGCCTTTGTTGATCTATCCAAAGAGTTCATTTCTTTGGATCTAGCACGTACCTGTATCACACCTGTATCACATGGAACTGGTTGGGCTTTTTTTTTTTTTAAAGATTATCTATTTATTTGATAGACAGAGATCATAAGTAGGCAGAGAGAGGCAGGCGGAGAGAGGAAGAAGCGGGATCCCTGCTGAGCAGTGAGCCCGATGCGGGGATCGATCCCAGGACCCTGAGATCATGACCTGAGCTGAAGGCAGAGGCTTACTAACCCACTGAGCCACCCAGGCACCCCTGTTTGGGCTTTTTATATGCTGTGCCTCACAGAAGGTGGGGGCGTAGCTTCCTCTTTGCATCACAGGACTTAGTACTGTGCTTCACAAGGAAAAGCCACCTCATAGATTCTGGGTGAACTGAATTAACCCTTGGACTTAGGCGCTGGCAGAGTAGATATCGTCACTAAAATGAGCAAGGAGAAAACTTATTCCCCCTTATTTGAAGCCAAAGCAAGTTTGGAATTTTTCAGAAAAAATTTCTGCTAGAAAACTTATATAGAGGTAAATATTCACAAGGCTGAGAAACTTCTGTAGCCTAAAAGCAAATTTCAAAGAAAGAAAAGAAAAGAAAGAAATTAAACTTCAGGTTTAGCTCAACTTATTTTAAGCTGATAACCTAAAGGGAGACATCTGCCATCTTAAATCTGTCCAGTAAATCACCTTGAAAAGCCCCCACATTTCCAGGCTTTGGATTTCCCCTTCGACCCTCAGCATTCTGCGTACCACTCTGCAGAGAGAAGAGCTGAAATGACATGAAAGGAGAGATTCTCACGATCATTTCAGGTGGGCCACGGAGGGACAGGTTTTACACCAACTGATTTCAATGGGAAAACCATCACTGGTACATCTAACTGGAGATTTCAACATCAATCTAAAATATATAGTTTCTGTTTAAAACACATTTACATTTAAAAGTCAAAAAAATAAATAGGGCAAAAATTGTTGAGAGTAGTAGCTGAATGATGAAAGTTTGGGAGATGCTGAAATGCTAAGTGAAATAATGGCCACTAAGTTTACCAGAAGGGCCAACTCTGACTCTCCCACTGCCCCGCCACACACACACACACACACACACTCACACTCACACATGGAACAAGTCTGTACTTTCAGATGTCTGTGGGTGATCTCTCAAGCCATTCTCCCCCTAGATCGTGTGTTGCAGACACAGCGGAGCACTGCTGGCTCCCTTAAATCTTTAGGGTGCACTCAGTCCAGCTCAAGAGCATGGCATTTTCAACATGGCAACATCATGGGCGACTGCCCGTGTGGTACCTGCCACTAATATTTCAGTTTACCCATAATTCAATTCTCAGGATGTTTCTGAATGACCCAGATGGAGCCTCATTTCCCCTAAAAGCCTTTTCTCTTCTCTTCCACTATAACACAGTAGTTTTTGTTATCTGGTTTTCTTCTCATTCTTCTGTCTCACTCTACACAGCTCTGAAAGCAAAACATTCCTAAATTTTCACCTAATCAATGAGTACAATATAGTCATTTACGAATTACCCTGTCACTACCAGATAATTGAGACAGCAATTTGATCAACCCCCTGCCAGAATGCCCAGCCCATCTCTGCAGCAGTCCAAGTTGGACAATATGCCAAATATTGGGCACCAAGTTGGACACCAAGCCAAATATTACAAAAAGTATTTAACAAGATGCCTGAATTCTAATTATTTTAAGTAGGTCCTCACAAAGCAACAATAAGCCTAAAGTTATTTTGCTTTAATCCTGGTTCCAACAATCCACTGTAGCTATTATGATTGCTGACACACAGAAATTTTGGTGAAACCCTTTTCAAATATTTGATCTTTTACTTTACGATAACTTGATGTGACAAACAGTACTAAGAGTTAGTGTCTACTGATACTCTAACAGTATCTTAGAGGAAGAACTAGAACCCATCTCTTAAATCCTAAGCCAACATTCTTTTCTTTAACCAAATTTTTAATAATACTCAGTGACATTAAAGTTCCCATTTTTGCCATCCTTACACAAAGAAAGCACAGAAAGAATACGTTCAGAAGGAAAAGAACTGAAAACTATTAGAAACATCAAGTTTCAAAATGAAGTAGGTTTCCAAATGGTCTGGGACTGTTTATAAATGAAACACATGGTAGCACAAAAGTTCTTTCAATTTCCCTGGCTTTAGAAAATACAGAAAGCATAAGGATTGAAGAGTGACCTTACCCTGTAGAAAATAAAACATGTTCCAAATTAAGATGGATTAAAAATGCAGTTACAGCATGTGTCAAGTCCCAGGAGCACAGCATTATGATTAACACTGGGCATGGACAGAAGAATAAACCCCTGCTTTGCTGTCTGCTAGGTTCGATCAACTGACTCCTGCTTTCAAAGTCTCCATTCTCTCATCCATAAACCAATCCCAACTTCACATAGCATAGTGATGTACTTAGCATAGACCCTGACGTGAAGAGCTCTATAAGTATTTTTAATAAAAGGGAAGAAGTTTCAGACATGCAAGATTATATTAACCTATCCATAAAATATTTTTTTGAACGAAACTGAATATTATAAGGAAAAGAAGGGGAATCACAGATATTAAGTACTGGGCAAGGTCAATGTCACTTTTTAGAAACTCATCTGAAACTCAAACACGATGCTCCTGACTTTTTAAGACATCATTCATTAGTAAGCTCAACACTCACTGGAAAAGAAAGCATAAAACCCTTGAGATTTTTCAAGTATTTGTCAGGAGTTTTGCCCTCCAAGAAAAGAATAATGATTAAATAAATGGTATCTGAATTTGATTGCCTCCCAAGGCCCATAATTCGTGGGGTATAAAAGGTGACTGCTTCTTGCTATGTTCTTTCAAAAAGGCCCAGTGATACAACAGGGACTGGAAAATAAAATCTCTGGCAGGAGAGTATTTCCTAGCGATAAATTTATATGACTGAAACGCTACATGAGTACTTGGGAGACATCTGCTGGCCCCGCCTGAGCTGATAAGGTAAACAGTTGACTCAGGCCATGTCATCAGTATCTCAGCTGATCACCCTGGACACGCTATCCGATATTAATAAAACTAAAACCCTCCTCCCCGAACATACATAGAACCACAATGTCAGTGCCTTCATTGATGAGAAATACAACTATCAAGCAGATTGGGAAATATTTTCTGGCTTCATCAGAAAACCACACGGGTAGTGAAATTATTTGATAATTGACGGGTGAGGGGCCCTGGGCTTGGGGCAACTCAACCAGTCAAGAGCACCGCCATGACTTGCTTGAAAGGAGGCTGCACTGTAGCATCTGTCACAGATGCCCTTGGGATATCATTAAAAACAAAAATTTTTAAATTGAATTGTAATGATATTTAAGAGAGAGCAAAATGTACATACCCCACAGCTCCTGCCACCACCCCCGCCGATTTTAGCTCGAGAGTACATGTTCCTGTTTGCCCAAGCCAATGGAGAGGCCCAGTAGCCAGCTACCTGATTAGGACAGCTAAAGACTTCCCACACTAGAACTGGATGTGCCCGTATCCATGAGGGGCTAAAACAGTCCTGCAAACCAGACAACAGAATGCCCCTGACCTTGGATCCTACTCCCTGGAAAATGTATAGGTGCTATAAAAGCTAGCAACTACAACGCCACTGAAAACCAAGTTCCCTCATTTTCAGGCCTCCAGTCAGATTTCAGGCAAACTCTGACGCCCTGAGAGGACTAACATATACCTTCACAGAGTTGCACATTTCCTTCTTTAATCTATTTTAGGATTTAACTCTCAGAGAAATCTATTTCCAAGTATCTGAGAACCAGCGTGCTGTGGCCTCACACATACTACTTCACTGTTTCCACATATTTTAATGAAGAGAAGGTACATATTTTTAAAGTTCTCCTTACTTTTCTATTTCAATTTTATTAAATGTATAATTAGGATCCATTTTTTTTTTAAAGATTTTATTTTATTAATTTGACAGAGAGAAATCACAAGTAGACGGAGAGGCAGCCAGAGAGAGAGAGAGGGAAGCAGGCTCTCTGCTGAGCAGAGAGCCCGATGCGGGACTCGATCCCAGGACTCCGAGATCATGACCTGAGCCGAAGGCAGCAGCTTAACCCACTGAGCCACCCAGGTGCCCCTAGGATCCATTTTTTTGAAAAATAATTTTACCTCAATATCAAAACCTTTTATGTCCTTGGTAAATTTCTGTAGTGAAATAAATCTAACATTATTCTTACATACATCAAATCCTAAGAAAACATATGGCTTTGGTACTACACAATCATTTGCTAAAATTATATTCCCTGATGTGAAAAGCCTGTAGACTCAGCCAAAAAAGAATATTTTAAAAACCATGGGCTCTTAATCAAAATGAAAAGTTCCTTTCACTGAGGGTTTATTGTTTTCCTTATTTAGGGTGAAATGAAATATATCTCCCCAAAAAGTCATTTCCAAAACAAAATCCACAATATGAAATTATAGCATATGGAACCCCTAAGAATTTACACACACTACTGAGGGAGTAATTACAACCTTGAACCCACACAGCAAAACCACACTGTGTATAATAATGGTACTCACCACCTTCACACTCAACATTGGAGAAAGTTTAAGTTAGGTTTGTAAGTTAAGTGCAGCTCTGTGCAGTTCAAGACCATTTCTATATTGTTCCTGGGAAAGTTTTTTTGTGAAAATAACACTTTTTCTGACAATGTAATCTGAAGCTCACTTCTTTCTAGACCAACAATGAACCCTATATAACTTCCTTCTGTGAGAAGAATGGTTAACCTAAATTATGTTTAAAATGAAGGCTCCATCTCCCATTCACCAGAGGACTACTTGAGTAAGTAATTTAGTGGCTATCAAACTGAAGGCATCATTTCGTGGTAGAGCTCTGCCTGGTGTGCATTACTACAAAACTAAGAACCATTAAGATCCAGCTTTGGGGGAGCCTGTCTCGCTTAGTCAGTAGTGCATGCAACTCTTGATCTTGAGATCGTGAGTTCAAGCCCCATGTTGGGAATAGACGATACTTTAAATAAAGAAAGAAAGAAAGAAAAGGTATTACCTAAAAAAAAAAAAAAAATAAGATCCACTTTTTGAGAGTGTGACTGTCTTACAGAAAATAAGAAGGAAGTAAAATCTGTACTTTCATGGAGGCAAAGAGAAAGCAGGGTAGAGGTGAGGAGAAGCTACAAAGTCACTGAGGAGATCAATGAAGCAGCTAATTTTACCTATAAAAAGTCTAAATGAGAAAAATAAAATGGTTGGTTATACTTTCTAAGCTCTAAGTAAATACTAGTTTACCTAGCAGTCTAACAATTGAACACCTTCTAATTGGTACCTCTTTATTACAATTTTAATTGATCTTCTTAATGATGATGTTAGAATACAATATGTCAAGTATTTTCAAATTTTTTAATTCAAGGGGCACCTGCGTGGCTCAGTCAGTTAAATGTCTGCCTTCGGCTCAGGTCATGATCTCAGGGTCTTGCGATCAAGCCCCACATTGGGCTCCCTGCACAGCAGGGACTCTGCTTCTCCCTCTCCCTCTGTGTTCTCTCTCTCTCTCTCTCTCCCTTGCTCTCTCTCAAGTGAATAAGGAAAATACCTTAAAAAAAAAAAATTCTGGGAGGTGCCTGGGTGGCTCAGTTGGTTAACCATCTGCCTTCAGCTCAGGTCATGATCCTGGAGTCTTGGGATTGAGTCCCACATCCTGCATCTGGCTCCTTGCTCAGCAGAGAGCCTGCTTTCCCTCTCCCTTTGCTCCTCTCCCTGGCTTATGCGCGCTCTCTCTCTCTCTCTCTCTGTCAAATAAATAAAATATTTTAAAATAATACATAAATAAATAAAATGGTTAAGAAATTTTTTTATTCTGATACTATTTTCTGATAATATAATGTTCGATATAATTAAGTGTATTTCTTTTTGGTATTCCAAAGCTTTTAAAAAGTAGTAATTTTTAAAAAGATTTTTAAAATTTATTTGTCAGAGAGAGAGAGAGAGCACACAAGCAGGGGGAGCTGCAGGCAGAGGGAGAAACAGGATTCCTGTTGAGCAAGGAGCCTGCTATGGGACTCCATCCCAGGGTTCTAGGATCACAACTTGAGCTCAGGGTAGACGCTTAACCCAGTGAGCCACACAGGTGTCCCTAAAAAAGTAGTAATTTATGCACATTAAGTTTTCCAATGCATTGTTTTCCAGAACTGGAAGATCCACTTCCCATCCATGTCAGGGGTAAGAATTTCTTGTAAATATTAATTAATTAATTCAGCTACGTATTGAGAAACTATTAAATCCAGGAACCCTGGTAGGCATAGTGATAAAAAGTAAACAAGGAAAATTATGCTCTGCTATTAATAATTATAAGATAAAAATCTAAGAAAATGATTTTTCTGAGGGTTTTTTTTTTTTAAGGATTTATTTATTTGAGAGAGGGTGCACATTCGTGGGAACATGAGCAGGGAGAGGAACAGAGGGAGAGAATCCCAAGCAGACTCCCCATCAGGAGCGGAGCCCCACGCCGGTCAATCCCATGACCATAAGATCACAACCTGAGCCAAAATCAAGGGTCAGCCACTCAATCGACTGAGCCATTCACAAGCCCCTGAGTTGGTTCATTTTAAACTCTTGAACTTGTATTACTCTGACAATAAAAATTATTAGGAATTCTCCCTTAGTCTAATGTAATTTATTTAACTGACTATAGCTGGCCCCAAAAGAAAATTAACAATTTTTTTTTTTTCCTCACAATTCTTCTAAACAGTAAGTAACCACAAATTCTCTGGAAGGTTCTACAAATCCAGCTATGGCTTTCTCAGCAATAGCCTTAACCATGAAAACACTTTTCTATTATTACTGGCTAAAAATAGAAAGCATAGAAAAGAAGATAAAGAGAATGAAGCTGGTGGCTAAATATAACTTCATATAATTTCAAACAACAGTTAAACAAAACCATAAATAATCATGAAAACTAAAGCACAATTTTTCTTCCTGCCATAGATCAACAAGGGCAGACCAGTGACGTGGCTGAGAGAGCTCACAGGGGGATCAGAGTGGCTTTTGTTACCTGTGACTTTAGACAAGCCAACTATCGAAACCCAGTCCCTCATTTCCAATGAAGATGAAAATAGTATTCATCTCATATAACAGCTGGGATATTAAATGAGATAACACTTACACAGCACTTAACACCTTCTGGTTAAGACTTCCCCAAAAATGCTAGTCATCACTGTTCACCTCAGAACATGATTAGTGGCTGTGGCCACAGGCTGGAGCCAGACTTCCAAGGTCTGAATCCCGGTGCCACCACAGCCTTAGCTAGGTGCCTGTTTTCCCCTAAGTATACTGGATAAAATAATACCTTCCTGATAGGGTATCTGTGCTCTTCAATTTGCTGATACACCTAAAACACTAAAAGGGTGTCTAGGACTTATCAGGTGCTCAGTAAGTACTAGCAGTCACCCTCTTCTCAGCGAAACCAAGGTTAGTCCAATGGAGACGAAGTGTGCCATCAAACCAGGCGGAAGCGCTCACTAAACTATCACACGCAGAATGTTATTTTTAAAATAGGTACAATGCATCGTGTGTTCAGGACCTTGCAGAGTCATCGGGAGCCTAAAAATATCAAATAATTTTCACAAATATAAAGTATCTGCAGCCAAGAGTTTTCTCCTCCTTCCTTCTCAACAGCACATTTATAACTTTCAGGCTACGTATTCCAAGTAACTCAACACATCTGAAAAAGAAAAGAAGTCTTCAATCTAATACTATTTCTTCATCAACCAATAATTATATAGAGAGATAAAGTTTTCTGATATACCATAATGACACACATGGGTTTATAGTCAGAAAAACATCCTACAGGGGCGCCTGGGTGGCTCGGTGGTTGGGCATCTGCCTTCAGCTGGAGTCATGATTCCAGGGTCCTGGGATCAAGGCCCTTATCAGGCTCCCTGCTCAGCGGAAAGCCTGCTTCTCCCACTCCCACTCCCACTCCCCCTGCTTGTGTTCCCTCTTTCGCTGTGTCTCCATCAAATAAATAAAATCTTTAAAAGAAAAAAAAAAGAAAATTATCCTACATACAGAAACACCAGTCTTGACAAAATTTAAAAGATGAAAAAAAAAAAAACCCACTTTGAACCTAAATGTAACTTCAAAAAATCTGATGTTTGACTGAAGTACTTTTTCTACTTCCCCTAAAAGGCAATACACATTAACTTTCAGCTAGTAAGGTAACTCCTAGAATTTGTAGATAAAACTACCTGTAATTCTATAACCAACTCTCTTTTTCTTTCTTACCAGGTGTGATAGCTAATTTTATATGTCAACTTGATGGGCTATGGGCAACCAGATATCTGCTAAACTTTACTTCTAGATGTGTCTCCAGGAAGTGGTTTCCGTAAGAGGTTAGCATTTGAATCAGCAGACTAAATAAGAGTAAAGGGGACTGTTCTCTTTGATGTGGGTGAGCCTTATTCAGCCCACTGAGGGTCTGAACAGAACAAAAGAAAGAGGGGGAATTCATTCTTATTCATGGGCACTCACTCTCTCCACACTCTCTGCCTGCCAGCCCGCTGGCCAGAGCTGGGCCATCAGTCTTCTTCTGCCCTTGGATTGGTGTTACACCGACACCTTTCCTGGCCTCCAGCCTGCAGAGCGCAGATCATAGGACTTCTCCGCCTCCAGACTAGAACGAACCAATTCCTCTGCGGCAGGGTCAGCTTAAAGAGGCTCCCTTTCTTCCTTTCCACCTCTTTCCTGATTTCAGTCAACACCACATGTCCTTGTAGGTCAGGTCCCCTGCTCCTCTAGCCCAGTATCTGCAAACCTCCATGGGGCCAGCCATGACATCAATTACAGATTCTCAGGCTACATACTGCAAAACACTTAACCTCTCATTTGTAATCTACTCAGTGTCACTCATTTATGAATTTAGCTAAATCTATATATATTTGGGGTACATCCTGATATCGTTCTCCTCCAGGATCTGGTCCTATAGGGTTAGCCTCTGATAATGACTCTAGGAAACACTAATACCATCCTCAAGGCCCTACCATGCTAACCACCCTATGCAGGAAATGGTAGGCTCACCACTCAAACCCTGCAAAATTTCTAAAAAGGGCCTGTTCTATTCTACCAGATTCAAGTTTGTTTGTGTACCTGCGGCCTCAGGCTGGGTCGTACCAGCATGACCAGACGGTTTATACTAACAGTGTGACTGATGACAAACGACTATCTTTGCTTTGAGGGGCTAGATTCGGAATAGCTGAAGTCAGTCATGTGGGTGCTGCATGTCTACATGAATGGAGCCCAGTAAAAGCCCTGGACACCAAGGCTGGGGTGAGCTCTCCTGGCTGGCAACACTTGGCACATGTTGTCGCCTACTGTGATCAGGAGTGCCACTCCACAAAGAGAGGAGACCTGGAAGCCTGTGCCTGGTTTCTCCTGAACTCTGCCCCATGTAGCTTTTCCCTTTGCTGATTTTTTTTTAAGATTATTTATTTATTTGACAGAGAGAGATCACAAGTAGGCAGAGAGGCAGGCAGAGAGAGAGGGAAGCAGGTTCCCTGCTGAGCAGAGAGCCTGATATGGGACTCGATCCCAGGACCCTGAGATCATGACCTAAGCCAAAGGCAGAGGCTTAACCCACTGAGCCACCCAGGCACCCCCCTTTGCTGATTTTAATCTGTATCCTTGGCTGTGTCAAACCATATTTATTCATGATTAAAACACCTTGTTGTGAGTGGCTTCTAGTGGATCACTGGGTCTGGCAGTGGTCTTGGGGAACCCCCTCCCCAGTCTTTTTAGTCCAGTCCTCTAAATTCTTATTAGAAGTGCGAGTCTTGTCATACAATTGGCCCCATTAGAAAGTACTGGGATACTATTCACCAAATCTTTTTATGGTGCTCAACTTCTGCTGTTTTTCTAGGATTTATTCCCAGAAGAATGATTCTGTCCAAGGATCCTGTTGTTGAAGCAAAGGACAGAGCAAAATATATAGTACAAGACTTAGAGATGGTCTCAAAGTTGTAGGTATTATCCAAAAAAATGAAACACACAGATGTTAGGCAAAAGGCTTAAAAGAGTTCCATGGGAAAGTAATTTGCTGGCATTAAACCTACAATTCCAGCTTATTCAATCAAAATAAAAATTTCATGTATTGGATGAGTGTATATATATATTCATGAGTATGTATACAGAGTATATTTTGGAGAATGATGCTTTTCTCTCTATAATGAAGCTCTTTTTCATTCCTTATTTATATTCAAGCATTCTTCCATTTTTCTAGTCTTCAAATACTCACCAATAACAACATTTAACTTTTTTCTCAAACATTTTTATATGCACTTTTTTCAATTCTCATTTTTGTCTCACAGATCACAGTTCTTTGGCACCAAAATCCCTGAGTACTTTCCAAACGTCCTCTTATGAATCATAATCAAAACTCAGAATACCACAGCTTTGGTTTGTAAAACAATGATACATACATGTGATTAACCAAAAAGACACAGGCACTGTCTTCTCAGGGCTTGCCCATCTCCGTTACTGGCAATCAACCCTGCCAGCAATTGAGGCCCAAACTCCCCCCTCCTTCCCTTACCCACTCTGTCTCCATGTCTAAACCATCAGCCAATTCTGTTGACTCCACCCTCAAAATACATCCAGAATCCAGACGCTTTCACCACTGCCATGACGCCTAAGCCATGCCATGTCTTGCCGGAATTACTGCAAAAGGTTCCAAACTAGTCTGCCGGCCTTCAGCCTTACCTCCCAATGGCCGTTCTCAACACAGGAGCCGGAGCCATCCTTGTTCAATTACAATTCAGGTTATGTCACTGTTCTGTTTAAAATTCTTCAGCCGGGTGCCTGGATGGCTCAGGTCCTGGGATTGAGTCTCACCTCTCCCTCTCCCACTCCCCCTGCTTATGCTTGCCTGCTCTCTCTCTGTCAAATAAATAAAATCTTTAAAAATAAATAATTAAGGTAAAATAAAATAAAATATCCTTCAGTAGCTTCCCATCATTCAGAGCAAGAACCAAAGTGCTTACAATTACTCTTAAGGTACTGCATGGCCTGCCCGTGTTGCCTCTCTGCTCTCTTGACCTCCAACTCTCTCTCTCCCCATTCTAGCCATGTGGCCTCCCTGCTCTCCTTGTATTCACGGGGCGCGCTCCCTCCTCCGCACCCCTCCTCAGGGCCCGTGTTCCTTCTGCCGAGAATGCGAACCCCCAGACACCTACGTGGCTTGCTCTCTTGCTTCCTTTAAGGTTTTGTTCAAATGTGACTTCCCCAGCAAGGCTGGCTGTGACCATGTTATTTAAATCAATCATCACCATTCCCTAACTCCCTTCCAGATTTTACTTTTCTTCATAATACTTATAACCTTCGAATCTACTACATAATTTATTATTTCTTTTGTCTGCCTGGCTGCCTCTTCTAGAAAGCAAGCTCCATGAGGGCACTTTGCTTTCTGCTCTTTCCCCAACATCTAGAAGAGTGCCCAACACTTAATAAACATGCAGAGTTAATTTACTGAATGGATTCAGAAATGTGTCAAGATGTTAACCTTGGGGCACCTGGGTGGCTCAGTTGGTTAAGCAACTGCCTTCAGCTCAGGTCATGGTCCCAGAGTCCTGGGATCAAGTCCCATACTGGACTCCCAGCTCCATGGGGAGTCTGCTTCACCCTCTGACCTCCCCTCTCATGCTCTCTCTCACTTTTTCTCTCTCTCTCTCTCAAAATAAATAAATAAAAATCTTTTTAAAAAAATGTTAACCTTTAAAAACTCAGAGATAACTATATACATAATTATATAATATATTACTATAATTACATAAAAAGAAGCAATAAAAATCTCTGTGTGCCAAGACAAACCATTTGGAGGTAAAACGGACTACAGTGTTTGATCCTTTCAGGGTGACACTTTACTGACAGCTGCCACCGCACCCGCTGCCTTCCCAACCCTCCCTTAGGCACCAAGCTCTCACCGTATCTGCCCCAGGCCGCGGGGGGCTTGCTGTGCCCCCAAGCCTTGCCACATCCTTGTTACGTGCCTGGCTCACCTCAGACCACACTCCACATCCTGAGTATCCCATTCTGTTTCCCACGGTCCATAGGTGGTTTTCATGGGTTTTTCTCTAGATCTTTCTCTAAAGGCCACCACAAAGCTTTCAGCCCATCTCACACTGGATTAGACATTCCACCACTTTTCCCACTATTCCTGCCCAGACCAGCCAGGCCTCTCCTTCTGCTGGATGGCTGCTTGTCTGGTGCTAAGACATTTATTGAAGTTGTTCTGTTTCGAAATTTAGAGTGATTCGTGTCCTCATTTTTAACTGTATTCCCAAAGATTATTATTTAATGGTTTGGTATAAGGGCTTTATTAGTGCTATTTGTAAATTTTTAAAAAAAGAGTTCCTGGACTGATAACATTTCTTTTAGCCAGGAATGCAAAAGAATCTGGATGCTCTCTAATGAATTATTTTTCATATACCTATTCTACTCCTACTATTTTGTGCTAAATATCTTATTATGGTGAGTTTCTATAGATCTATAAAGTGTTACTAGCCAGGAAACAATCTAAGGAAAAGCTTTACTAGACTGCTGGAAACTATGATCACCGTGCAGAACAAAAGAGTAACTCCTGGCCACAGATCTGCAGGCCAAAAAAAAAAAAAAAAAAAAAGTGTCCTGACAAAAATACCCCAAGTCAGAGCCTGAAACATGGCCAGATATTTACTGTTTGTGTCTGTATGTCCAAGGTCATGCATGCTTCACTGGATGTCTTGGTGAATCAACTGTCTCTGTGTTGCACTGTCTGTAGCATCCCACTCTGGGAATGTTAGCCTGTTCTCCCCATCTCCTAATCTAGGCACACACTTCCCATCTCCACCTACCCATCTCACCCAACCTCTGCTCACAAGCAGATTCCACCTAGCTATTTCTTTTGGTCAAACCTGATGGCATTCTCTTCGTGGAGCTGGATGCTGGAGAAAACTCCTTTTGTGCTAAGCTTATTTTCTAAACTTCCTTTTCATGTATCGTCCTAAATGAATGTGGAGGTAAGACAACTACCTGAGTTAAATGAGGCAGGGAACCAGGTGTCACTTAGGCTCCTTCCAAATTAAAGATTTTATAAAGAAACTTTGATTCTTAGACAAACCATAAGTGACTCTTAATCTCACAAAACAAACTGAGGGTTGCTGGGGGGAGGGGGTTTGGGAGAAGGGGGGTGGGATTATGGTCATTGGGGATGGTATGTGCTTTGGTGAGTGCTGTGAAGTGTGTAAACCTGGTGATTCACAGACCTGTACCCCTGGGGATAAACATATTAAAAAAAAAAAAAAAAAAAAAAAGAAACTTTGATTCTTTCAGTGACACCCTATGCTCTGCTGTGCTCTCTGGGAGGCCAAACCTCATTCTTCCCAACCCACAAGGGAGGTAAAGCGAGCCTTTTTGATTCCTGGGGCCCACCCCTTGGTTCTCTCAGTAACTCTCCTGGTACATTTGCCACTTGAAATCCCCACATGTGGATGTACTCTTTTTAACCATCACAGGCAATTTCTATTGCTTGGGGATATTTCTAATGTCCTCAGTGACTTAGAAACCCCAACCATACTTGCCCATGCCACCTCGATTCCAACAATAAACCCGAGAGGCCTCAGCTTCTATCTGACCTCAGCATATTGACCCGCTTACTCACCTTCCATCGACTCTTCAGTAAAACCGTTACTGTTGATACTTTCGATTTTTACCTCTTCCCCAAAGTATTCAATTCTTCCTTTATCACCTATACTATGGACAGTGATCTATCATCCAAATTTATAGAGAAGACTGAAATTATCCACTGCAAGTAAAAATATCCCTAAACTTCTCTGAATACCTTTATCTCCAATCCCCAAATGGAAAGAAGCAAAAGACTGCTATTCTGGAAAGAAGAAAGAAATGCAAAAGATCCCTTCAGGAGACCGGGATACGCCGATATCCCAGGGCTCTCTGTGACATGTCTCATTGCAGCCGTTCAGGGAATGGTGCGGGTCCAGGCAAACAGGAGAGAGAAGAACCAAGGAGAGCTCATTAACCGTTTCTCACACAAACCTACAGATTCCTCCACTTTTCCATAATCCTTCTGGCACACCATGGTCACAGTGCGGTAGACTCAAAAGATCTGACTTGGAGTCTGCTACAGGTTGAACTGTGTCTTGTAAAAGTTCATCATGTAGAAGTCCAAATCACCCACATCTCAGAATGTGACCTTACTTAGAAGCAGGATTGATGCAGATATAATTAATAAAGAAAAACTCATATTGCATTAGGATGGGTCCCTAATCCAATATGGTATGTTTCTAAAAAGAGAACATTCGGAGACAGAGAGACACACAGGGAGAATGCCATGGGATGATGAAGGCAGAGATCAGGGTGAAGTATTGCCAAGCCTAGGAATGCCAGAGATTGGCAGACACTGCCGGAAGCCAGCAGAGAGGCATGGAATAGACTCTCCTTTGTGGCCTTAGAAGGAACCAACCCCATCCAAGCCTTGATCCTGGACTTCTAGCCTCTAGAATTATGGATGTCTAACTTCTAGAACTGTTTAAGCCACACAGTCAGAGGCACTTTGCTACAACAGCTCTAGCAAATACAGTCCTAGCTCTAAATTTTCTCATTTCTGAAGCAAAGATCATAATTCTTATTGCTATAAACAATATATATACATAGCGCTTACCAAGTGCCAGGAACTGTTTTAAGGACTTCAAGTGGATTAACTCATTTAATCTTCACCAGGCCCATAATGTAGATATTAATATCATCCCCTTTTTACAGATGAAGAAACTGAGGCATAGGTGGGTTTTCTAAGTTATCCAAGGTCACAGACAGTGAAGAGCCGAGAAAGCCTCTATTTCTCACAATAAGTAAATTTCCCACCCAAGAGCTTCCACAATCTAACACTTGCTGCCACTTTATCACTCATTTCCTCCCTACACAAAGTTCGACCTTTGCCCTTACCTGCTCTTCCTTGAGCACAACTCACATTTTTATTCCCATTGTTAGTCTCTTTCCTGGGGTTTGCCCTCCATGATGCTTCACACCCAACCTCTTGTCTTTCTCAAAAAGAATGCAACATTCTTTACGATGCCTTTCCTGCAACTCATCTGTAAGCGGTCTCCCCTGTGGCCTCATATATGACCGTTCGATAGACCTTGAGAATTCAGGAACAATGCCAGCCAAGAAGGTGCTTACACCATCTTATAAGATGGCAAAAGCAATGAAATTTTCACCCAAACCACTAAAATAAAACGAAGGATGTTTGCATGAGAATGACAAACTAGCTGGAGTGGAGAAAGATGGACTGGGAGGTGGTGCCTGACCTGGGCCCGAAAAGGGGTCCATAAAAATGTTTATAGCCTTACATGCATTTGGTAATGTATGCATTTAGTACTAGTTACATGCATGCCGAGTTACTTGGAGGTGTATGTTATCTTCCTCTCTCATATTTACGGTTTCAGTCCTCTCTGGATTGGAGGTAAATCTTACCCACTGGGCTCGAAGGGGTCTGCAAGGCAGGGGTCTTGGTCTGTTTCCTCTGGCGGCATGCACAGCTGATTACATGCAATCGGACCTTCCAGAAATACTCGGGGAAAACAGTGAAGGAACAGATCCAGAATGAAGGGAAGAAAGGAGAGAGAATGTTACAGGAGAGAAGTGGATTCCCACAGTTCTCCCAAGTTCTCCTCAACCTAGCAGCCACTCCCTTTCTGCTTCCTGGGTGCCTTGGCTCAGCTGCCCTGCTTGCCATGCCTTTTTTTCCTTCCCCTTTCTGGCATAAAGTCCTCGGAGGCCCAGTTCATTCACCCCTCCCAGCTGGGTGTTCTGTGCCTGGGGAATCCTACTACGGATCTCCTCCTTCCTGCAATTCTACTGCATGCATTCGGGTCTGGTCCTCCCTTCCTTGTTCTCCTGAAGTTTCATACTCGGTTATCCTTCTCCCACCAGATTTTATAGTTCCCCAAGGCTGGAAACCATGTCATATTTATTTTGTATGCTTTCCCTCTTCACCTCCACACAGACGTCCCTTCAAACACAGAAGTACCTGGCAAATACTTGCTGAATGACTAAATCCTTTCAGTATTTCTATCACTGAAGTATAATGTTCTTTCATCTAACTCTCCAGGTTCAAAAGTGCATTGGAAAAAGTTATATACCAAAGCATTCATTCCCAAGTAACACAGATTTATCTTTTCTAAAACTTGCAATCACTGAACCAAACTTCAGTGGCTTCACCAACAAGAAAAAAAGGTGTAAGCATACAAAGAAGGATCTGTTATGAAGCCGCCCGAACACTGCTAGCTCAATTCACCCTCTTTAGGCATAGGATTTATCATTTTATGGCAATTTAGTAATATAAATACAACACACATTTCTTCCCCAAGAAGTGATACTGAGTGTGGTCCAACTTAACCTGAAACTTGCAAGATGAAATTCAACAACTAGAAATGAAATTGAATTTGTAAAGTTCCCAAATTCTTGCAGCAGATACTCATAGCACTATTTGTTAATTTGAATTTAATATGGAATAATTCTATGCAAGTCCCAGTAAGTCTAAAAATTTTAATGGTGAGAACCTTAGAACCATAGCATAGTACATGGTTAACTTGTGGTGAATCCAATCTGAACAATGTTTGTTTCCTTAGAAGAAATGGCGGAGCTTAAAATTTTTTTTTAATTTTAAAAATTTTAACTTTTTTAATTTTAAATTAAATGGTGAGTTAAGCCTCTCCCTTCAGCTCAGGTCATGATCTAAGGGTCCGGGGATCGAGTCCCACAATTGGGCCCTCTGCTCAGCAGGGAGTCTGCTCCCCCCACCCCGCCTGCCTCTCTGCCTACTTGTGGTCTCTGTCAAATAAATAAATAAAATCTTTATAAAAAATTTTTTTAAATGTTCATTTAGTTAAGTAATCTCTATACCCACTGTGGGGCTCGAACTCAAGACTCTGAGATCAAGACTCACTAGGTCTTCCAGCTAGGGGCCAGGTAGGTACCCTAACAGATTCTTACTTTGCTCTCTACTTCTACTGGGTTCTGAGTAGAACTGATATAGCTTCTAACTCATGGAAGATTTAAGGTGAAGATAAAGGAGGTAAAGAAGAAATTAAGCTTGCCACCAAAGGGGCCAGCAAAAGACACTCTTACCTAAGATAAGTCTGCAGGTTTTTCAGTGCCTCCAAGAATCAAGAATTCCTTTGAGAAAAGTAATTATGAAAACATTTCAAAACTGCTTTAAAACCATGTACTGTAAAACTAAGTTGAAACACCTAACACCAATAGCCTAAGACCCTGACTTTGCTAGGTTCTACTACTTGTGCACTGCTATCACTCTACTTGAACCTCATACACTGGCTGAGAGCGGTTTTTCCAACACTTTGCATTGTATCGAAATGAACCTGCTTTTAAGAGAATTACACCTCAAGTACTGCCTAATTTTTAATATTGAGAAAAAAAACAGAACCACCGGCCTGAAACCCTTGGTTCTCTTGGGGATTCTGTTTTCTTAAACAAACTGAAACAAAGTTCACTTTCCATTTTCATAAATACCATTATTAATTTTTAACCATAAATACTGCTATAAGGAGTTTGGTAAATGAGACAAGTTTCCAGGCTCTCTCTAACATAGGCAACCTCTGTATTTTGACCACATGACTGATGAATGCCCCATATGTTCCTGTGGCCACTACTGCCGGTCTAGTTATGCCATAAAAGAGGGAGCAGAAAAACATAAAAGATATTACTGAAAAACCCAAATGGAATACTATAGTCTGGTGCCAAAACCTTTTTTTAAGGTTTTCTAGAATAAAAAAGAAATGTGGAGAAAAGCAACCTTGGGGGAGAAAATATTAAGTATAGAGAAGAGGAATTTTCAGGTATTATGTGTACCTGAATGAAAGGTTAATGGATTTTCACACATAATCAGTATTTAGCCTGTGAGCAAATATTTTGTTCTGATAACAAAAATGGTAAACAGAAACCATAAAGGTAACACTAAAACTGACCATTTCTTCTATATTCATATAATTAAATCCTTTTTAATTCCTAAGATTTTCATATCCAGATGAGCCAACATCATAAAATCAGAACCTGAGAAGACAGATGCTAACATCCCTCCAGGACAGCCTCACTTAAACCTTTCTAAACACAGAAGAACTCCAAGGCCTCCTTCAGAAAGCCATTCTAAAGGTTAAAACATTCAAAAAAAACTTCCCTGTATTTAGCATAAATCCCTCTTGATGCTTGCTGTAAGTCGATTTGATTTCCTCTACTTTTTCTTCAGGGACGATGGAAAACAGCTGCTCAACATTCCCTTTCAGGCTACTTTTTCCTTCCTGCCAGGCCCAGTCCCCCCAGGGGAGAAGCGTAAACACTGCAGGTGATTCCAAAATGCAGCTGGCCCAACCCTGATTCCCACAAGGTTGGGAAGTCTGGCCCCATTTGTGCTTCCTAGAATGCTATCAGTAAACGGCCAAGGCCCCAAGAAGAGCTCTTCACCAGAATCTGTGGAATTTAGAGATCCATGATTGCCAGTCTAACCTCAGCAGGCTCAACTAAAACCGGGCTGCTTCAAGAAGAATGACAGGCAGCGCTACAGAGAGTTAGGTAAGCAGGGCTGTCGGGGGCAGGCCACCTTCCCTGCTCCTCTACCGGGCCTGTCAGGCTGTTGAGTGTACCTTGGCATGGGAACACTTTTAAACTACTTGGTGATTTTTATCATGCAATTCTTGAGTTTCTTGTCACTGACGCAACTTTCTGGACGCACACTAACTTTAGCAATGCAATAACCCTTTCCCTGCTTCGCTCTAAGGCAGTCTTCTAAATGGAAGCGTCCCTCTGTCGTCTGTGACATCTGGAAATCAGTAATTCCTGCTAGCGTCACGACATGTGCTACTACATGTGTAGGTACTTCCTACATTGTACACTGAAACGTACATAACCAGCCTAAGCTTGTTACCTCCCACTTCATGAATTGCGAACAAATAACCCCATTTTTCCTGCACTAGCCATGAGACTCCAACAGTAAAGCCAGTATATGGCCTGTGTACTTCATCAATAAAAATATTATAGACCCACAAGTTTGGTAAGCCCATTTCCTTTACAAATTCCTCTTGAGAGTTATGAAATGCTGATTCAGCTTTAGTGTGGTATAACATCTGCACGCATCAGGAGCGTATGGCTTAGTAGCTAAGTTTGTTACACGCGAGAAAAATGCAGAAGCCTTGATTTAATCAACAATACAAATTTACAACTCTAAGGCATCTGTGTATGCCATGAGTATTTCAGTCGGAAAGATTTCAATGACAGCTCTTTAACTGATTGTGGACCTATCTGATTTCTACTAAAGAGCAATGTATGCTAATTTAAACACACACACAGAAGTTTACTATGATTATCCTTTTTTTTTTTTTTTTTCATATTAACTGGGGAGAAGAGAGGCAATATTAATTCCATAAAGAATACCAAAAAATTTTTTTGGCATGCAGAAATATACGCTCAGTCACAAACTCTCTCTGACCCTGTCTAGGACAATGCAGATGGGCACAGATAACCAATGATGCGTATGTCACGTACAAGCCATGGAGAGTTAATAGCATATATGTCTTCTGTTATATTTTTAAAAACAGGACCATACTTATCTAACAACAATAACCATTCCCAAATATAAAATGTCAAAACAAACCACACTTATTATCAGTATGTTTATAGCTTCTAGATATTACTGAAGAGGCAAATTCAGTTCTTTCAGGAATTGTTTACTAACATTTGATGACAACACTTACCAAGTTCATGCTTATGGAATATCTCAAAGGAGTTGAAACAACTAGAAGGAAATCCAGTGGTAATCTCCATACACGTTAAAAATTCATAGTGTTCTCCTGAATTAAGGACTGAACAAACTACCCCATTCAAGAAATAAACAGATGGCCTCAACAGTCTTTTCTTCTCTTGCCAAATGAAAATCATTCCCTTTTCTTCTTTGTGATCTCCAACAGGCTCTGCGAAGGCTCACTCTGCCTCCTGCAGGTTTATACTCTTCTGGGCGTCTGAAAGAGGATCTGGATTCCACACCCTCAACAGGCTGGAGCTTGCCTGGAGAGGCAGAAGCAAGCCACACAACTGGTAAAGCACCCCAAGACCTTAAGGCAGCTAATGAGAACTGAGCCATGAGCCTAGGACTCTGTAGGAATTTGGGAATGAGAAGAGGCCCCACAATGGAATCCTTACAAGGCCTAGAGTGGAAGAAGACAGAGCTGTGGGAAGAGGGTCTGTAAACAGCCAGTTTACAGCAGTCTGGGAAGCACATAAGCATTGGATGGAGCTGACAGTCCCTGGTCAGTAGTGAGTAGAAAAAGGGATAATACACAACATCTGTAGGAAGATGAAATATAAGAGTCTTAATCACATGAACTTGAAGTCATGAAGGAGAAAAGCAGAATTAAAAGTGCAATATAGGTTCACCTCATACTTAAGGTAGGCCACTAATTATTTGTAAAATGACAGACAAGTCTCTTACCTCCACAGTATTTGCACTTCCACACCCCTAAAATGAGGCTAAGACACCTGCTCTGTATCACTCTTCAGTTCCATAGGCTAAAATATGAAAATACTAGATATGAAAAAATACTTCACTGTACTAGGCGATTTTAAAATGCAAGTATTCATGTAGCCATATGATCTATCAGGGACTTTTCCTTTCCTTCAATTGTCTAAACATATGAATTTGTGAGCAAGAGTTTATTAAACCTAATGGCACTTCTTTACCCCACCCATAACACTTTCTACTAGTTTGAGTCTTTTCTGTGACACTTCTCCACCAGCTGCTAACCAAACCACTTTTCTGTGTGTGACTAGAAGTTGTGAAACACTAAGTGTAGACAGATCAGAACATGGGACTAAGTTTATTCACTAACAAAAAGACTTTATTTTTTTTTTTTTATGTTTTAAGGTTTTATTTATTTATTTGACAGAGAGAGACAAAGCAAGAGAGGGAACACGGGCAGGGGGAGTGGGAGAGGGAAAAGCAGGCTTCTCACCTAGCAGGGAGTCCCACTCAGGGCTCGATTCCAGGACCCCAGGATCAAGACCCAAGCCAAAGGCAGATGCCCAATGACTGAGCCACCCAGGTGCCCCAGAAAGATTTTCTTTAAAGAACAACTATTTCAATTAAAAATATTATCCCCTTGGGGCGCCTGGGTGGCTCAGTGGGTTAAGCCTCTGCCTTCGGCTCAGGTCGTGATCTCAGGGTGCTGGGATGGAGTCCCACATTGGGCTCCCTGCTCAGCAGGGAGCCTGTTTCCCTCTATCTCTCTGCCTGCCTCTCGGCCTACCTGTGATCTCTGTCAAATAAATAAATAAAATCTTTTTAAAAAATTATCCCCTTAATGCAGAGTTTAATTTTTTAAAAGATTTTATTTATTTGACAGAGAACACAAACAGGGGAAGCAGGATAGGGAAAAGCAGGCTCCCCGCTGAGCAGGGAGCCCAATTCCGGGCTCCATCCCAGGAACCTGGAATCATGACCTGAGCCAAAGGCAGCAGCTTAACGGACTGAGCCACCCAGACGCCCCCAAAGTTTAATTTTTAAAAGGGAATTTCCTATTAGAATCGGGCATTAACGTTGGCAACACTTTGAAATTCATCCATCCTTAATTATCATTGTCACCAGATGGACGCACAGATCAGTGCCTCAGGAATCTGGGATTTTAATATCTAGTTCCTATTCTGCCACTAACTCGCCCAATGAATTGATGGGAAAACATTTTCTCTTTTTGGTAGTCGGGGCTTATACACTTGCCTAACTCCCATGTTGGGCACTGATTCTACGTTTAGAGAATTTCACTGTCTCGTCCAAACATCTCTGGCTAATGGGGCGACTGTCAGTTAGAGGAAGATAGTGTAATTCCAAGATGAAGAACCCCTCAGGCATCAGTAACAAGAACTGTCCTGTCCTCTGCTTGGACACATTCTTCCAAAAGGCTGCTGCCCATCGATCCTTATCAAGTCCCTCACCAACTCCTTCAAAATAGTAAAGGTCCAGCCCCTCTCGGTAAATGAAATACCAATATCCACTAAGATGCTGAAGTTCCCTCTATCATGGGCTCCTCACTCCAAGGCCTGTCACAAACACAATCCAGGACAATAACACTATTTCTCTTTTTTGAAGGGGCGGGAGGGCTGAAAAATGATAAAAATACTTACTATATTTTAGTAAGTATATATATATGTATATATACTGCATGACATATATGTATATTAAATTATATATTTTGACATATTAATATGATATATTAAAAGCCAAGTTTAAATATTTTATCTTTATTCATTTCCAACCATTTGCTGCAATCATAATACTGAATGGGAATAATGTAATTTCTTTCACACAACACAGTGTGAATCTGAGGCAGTACAAATCAATACCAAAATAATCTACCACGAAGAACATGAAAATATGTATAAGTACTTTATTACATAATTGCAGAATGCACTTTCACCTATAATCATAAAACACTTTTTCAGAGGTTAAATAAGCTTTAAAAAGAAGCACTGAGGAAGGCAGGACATCTGCGAAGTTAAGAACTTCATGGATGTCCACCATGTCCCCGCCAGGCAGCAGTGCAAGATTACCTGGACTAGCCAGACCACAGATCTCACTGAAAACATGTATTAGCTAATTTGTGAACTAATTTTATAAATACTAAAGTTGACACTCACACAAATGTTAGCCACTATAATGGCCCTGACCTCATGTGGCGAGCCTAGCTGATTTCCTACCGGTGTCTTCTCACACGAGGCCCCTAACCTCAGAGATGACTGAACTGTAAGTAGTTACTAACCTGAATGTAAAAATGTACTTCACAGGCCACTGTCTTTATTAACCAAAAATTGTTGAAACTGACACTGACATGATCTACCAATGATGGAAAATGACACTTCCCAGGCTCAAACTCTCAGGTGCTGCTGCTTTGTTTTCTCCCATCGGATTTTGACAACGCCACGAGAACTAGGGCAGTTTCTTACAGACGTCTGCAGATCTCCTCAGTTAGGAGCACGGTCTTGCATTTTTTGCTGTACCCACACAGCGGGGTCGGTAGATGATGGAGGCATTAAATTTCACCCTTTCTCACTTTTACTGAAATACATCTAACCTACACACTTCAGAAATGGACTTAGGCCCATAGGGTGACCTTAAAAGAAAAAAGTTAACACAGGACAAATATTTAGATCATCCCATACTCAATTCTTCCAAGGTCATTACATTTTTGTGATCCCATTTTGGTAGTACTGTCTGAACAGTCTACCAAATATGGCACATACGTCATTTCAGAAGTTATCATTTATTGAGAAGATTTTAAAAAGCTGAAGAAAAGGGAATTCCTGAAAGATTAAATTCTGTCAAAAATACTGAAAAGCCTGTTTTGAAAAGATGTCTAAGTGAGGACGTCGTTGCTCAAATTTAATGTCTCATTAACCAGGTCGAACGAAAGAAAAGTTAAAGAACTTGACAACACGAAGATCCCTAGAAACTCCAAGTGTCGTTTCCCGAGCGAAGGAATTCCAGGTAAATGAGGCTCCTGCGTTTCAGCCGCGGGTTTGGTTTCAGGCTCCGGGGGCGGCCAGCTAAGCCGAGGCAGCCACCTCAAACGAGCGATGAAAACGAGAAAGTTCGCGGGTCACAAACTTAGCTCAGATTGCAGCCGCGACCGATCTCCAGCCCATGTGGCATTGCTTACAGAGCTTCCCAGCCAGTGAGTCAAGCGTCCCACCACCACCACCAGGAGCTGCCGCGAGAGAGCTTTACCCGCGGTCTCCGAGCGTCGGCGGAGCCAAGCGGCGCTGGAATCCGGCACCGGGGGAGGCTCGGGACGGGCTTCCCCCGCTTCCGCAGCCGCACGGAAGGGCCGCCCGCGCACCGAGGGGTCCGCACGCACGACCACCACCACCCCCTCCCCAACCAGCGGGGCACGCGGGGGAAGAGGGGCGCGAGGCTGTGCCGGCCGGCCCGTCCGAGGGCAGCGGGAGCCCCGCGGGCGGGCCGGGGAAGCTCGGCGCCGAAAGCGGTGTCCCGGACCTCACGGTGCGCCGACTCCGCGCCGGGCGCTGCAGGAGCGGGAAGGGGCCAGGAGCTGCCCTAACCCGGCAAGCCCAGGGCTCGGGCTCCACGCCTCGCGCGCCCTCCAGCAGCCCAGCCGCGCCGGGCCCGGGCGAGCCGCCCGCAGCGCTCCGCGCCCGGCAGGGGACGTGGCTCTCCTTGTGCCGCGGGCGCCCGGGGACCCGCCCGAGACCCCGGAAGAAAGTTGCGCCGCGCGGGGCCCAGAACGGCGCCCGCCGCGCGCGCCCCTCCGCTTACCGCTCCTCGCCGCGGCTTCGTCCTCTCGGGCGTCGTCTCCCCAGCTTCGGCCCAGGCTCCGGAGCCCCCTCCCGGCCCCCTCACCCCAGGGCGCCCGGGCCCGCGGCGCCCTCAGAGCCGAGCCCTCCGCGCGCCCGCCGCGCCTAGGGTGCCGGTGGGCGCCGCGCCACGGGATGCGCCGCTGCAGCCTCGGGCGGCGCTACTGCGAGCTGGGCGGGCGGGCGGGCGGGCGGGTGTGGGGTGTGGGCGAAGCGGGAGGAGGGCGGGACGCGGCCGGCGCTGAGGCTCGGTGGAGGGAGGAGGAAACCGCAACGTCACCAGAGCCCGGGGAGGCGAGAATGGGGAGGGGGAAACGGGGACCCCCGAATCCTCGCCGGACTCCGACCTCCGGCCCGCCCCCGCCTTCTCCCCGCCTCCTCTCGGGGGACTCCGGGCTCCGGGCTCCGCGCTGCGTTCGGCCTTCCCCTCCACTGGGGCCCCGCGCACCCTTCCCCTCCACGCACCCCTGCCTTGCCAGGCCTCTTTGGCTCCGAGTCCCTTTAGTTTCCAAGTGACCCACACGCTTCGGGTTCGACTGTGAGCGATACTTTTGGAGGCCCGGGGGGAGGAGCTGATGCTTCCGCAGAGTCTGGGAAGGAAATCGAGGAAACCTTGCTCCCGGGGCTGTGGCCCACTCCCCTCCCCTTCTCCACCATCGTTACTCCTCCTTTTTTCCTGCGTTCGATTTTACTCTCAGAGAGAAGGGAGGAAATCACCTACTTAGAAGCAGTTCTCTCCTTAACTGCACTGACGAGATCTCTAAATCCTAAAGCACTGATCCCTGCAAACTCAACCGATTTTAAATCATCAAAGGTAAAGGGATCTGGGACAGAGCATTTGAGGTTCTCGGCTTTCAAGAAGAAATTTCTTTTACCTTACCTCCTAGGCCCGTGTAGGGAGGAGGGTGAGGAAGGAGGAGGGAGAGGAGAGAGACCTCTGATCCCTCCAAGTTTTTCAGGTGGAGGATTTGCAACCTTAGTAGTCACAACCTCTTCGGAGAAGTTTCCTCCCTTTTCTTAAAGCAGCCACTGCACGCAACGCAGCCTGGTCCATCTTGACTCCGGGAAGGTGTCCCATATGACCAGGACATCACCTGAGGCCTGACTTTTTGCCTCTCCGTGTTAGCCTGTAACCAAACCTGCCAGAGCTAGGGGTACGAAAGTGATGTTTACGCATTCATTAGAATCGGAGATGTTTTACCAGATGGCAGTTTTTCCTGGGTTTGCCTCAAAGTGCTTTGTTGGGTTCTAAAAGGCCACCTCCATCCATTTCCCTTGTCATCAGAGGTTCTCAGGAACTTCCACATTAGGCCACATTAGGAAAAATGTGGATGTCTACTTTTATACTTCTCCTTTAAAAAAAAAAAAAATGCACTTGAAGAGAGATTCCTTACAGTTCAGCAGGAAGTGGTTTCATTAAATTTTTTTAAATGTTCACTCAGGTAAACCACTGATCTGCATAAATTTCCTGAAGTTTTAAAGGTGACCTGTGGAGCAGAGGAGAAAGGGCTCTCTAATTTAGAACTGGCTTTAATCTGCTTTAAATTCTTATTTGTGATTTATTACTAGAGGCCTTGGAAAACTAACTGCAGTGTCTCGGTTTCCTTATCAGTAATGTAGAGATACAGTACCTCCGCTGAATGGTTGTACAATAAAAATAACTAATATTTGAGAGTTACTACATGCCAGACACTGTGCTAAGAGATTTACATGTATTAATTCAATTAGAGAGGATTAATTGTGAAAGTGCCTGGCTGTAGAAAGAAAGTAATCCAGAAGTGTTCACTTCCATTGATCTTCTCGAATTTGGAAGGCACCTTAGAAAAAGCATTTGGTTTGATTTATTTAACTTCTCAACAAGTAGTCATCTAGGTCAGCGATTTTCCAACCTAGAACAGTAAATCAGCAGAGGGACTTTGATAAAATACTTTTAATGAGGGCCCCACACCAGACCAATGAATCAGAATCTCTAGGGCTAGAATCTAAGCAGCAGCCTTTAAAATCTCTTCGCAGGTGATCATAATGGGCAACCAGGATCTAGAACTCTTCAAAGGTGACAGTACCTATTGTCATTTGTTTCCCTTCACCCCCAGTTTTGCTTTCAATTGATCTAGAATCTGCTTTTGGATAACATCTTCCCCTTGCAAAAGCCCCCTCTACAAAAGGCTTCAAAGATTGGCAACTTTGACCCCTGGTGTCTTCCAGGAAGCGTCTGGCACCTTGACTGCACTGAAAAGTTCTCCAGTTTGTCTGGAACTAAATGCATCAGCTTTTCTGCATCCTTTCTGAAAACCTCTTAGAAGGCAGTTTCCTTTGCCATTGTCCCTCTTAAAATCTGACCCCAATAATAAACTCAAGGTTTCATCTAAATAACAGAGTAAAAGGATGTTGAATGGCTTTGTTCTAATTACTGTATTCCCTCAAGTAAATCCTGTGAGCTATTAGAGCAGCAGTATTACCCTAATGACTCCTGGATTACTCCTAAAACTCTGAAGTAGTCAAGGCTTCTTCGTGACTACTCGGAAACACATCTTCCCAACCCACACGCATTCTAGTTGGTGTTCCTCCCTTAACATGATTCTGTTAAGTTGGATTGTGCTGTCTGTCACGCCTCTTCTTTTAGCTCGTTGACATGCTGAATATCACTGATGTAATTAATTGAGTAATTCTACCTCCCAATTATATGTCTTCTGCAAATTTGGTCTGTTTGCCATGCCATCATTCAAGTTCTCATTCTGAGGCACTTCCCACTGCCAAATAACACCGAATTAGCACGCTGTTGATGAATATTCTCATCAATGAAGGACTCACGTGTTACTTAGTCATATCTTCTTTTCTTGTTCCAGAGCAGCAGCTAAAGTGCATATGTGCTTGGCATCTTTGTAGAAATTAGAAAAAGTTACCCACCCATACCCAGGCCAAGGGATTAGGAAAAAGCAACGTCTTCCTCCCAGATACAGACAAATGTGTTGTCTATGAGATGTCCTTGCTCTACTGGCATAGCAACATTGTCAAAAAAAGGAAATGACTACTTAGCGAATTCTTCTTAACTCCTGGATTTCTGACTTTTCTAAATGCCTAAATATTACCGTAAGAATAGGTTTATTGATTTTTCTCAGGATATGTAAAAAGCCCTTTGTCTTAATTTCAGGAATCTAAGCGCTGCTTTTTTGAAAATTGGAACTCTACCTGTCCATCTCTGGTCTTTTAGTGTTCATCTCTCTCTGTGCTGATTCGAGATGAAAGTCCTTATTTGCAAACTCTCCTTGCTGAGATATAATTTTTGTAGACAAGAGAAGTTAAGCTTTAGGGAGCTAGGTTATCTTCGTGCAAATTCTTCACCTAAGTTTGTAATTAGTTCTCACAGAGCTCATTTTACTCTTTCAGTTGAATGATTATTTTTTCATGATAAGGAAGAAGAAAGGAATGAGTTCTCTTTGTTGTCTATTTATCTCAAGTAGGAGCATCCCTTCTATGCTCTTTTGGTCTGAACAAAACAAAAAAATATATGTATATACAAAGAAAACTAACACTCTCTCTCTCTCTCTCTCTCTCTCTCTCTATATATATATATATAGTTGTCCTTACGGTTTATTCTTGGCTCTAGCCTAATGGACTCCAATTTTATAGGGCTGTTAAAAGCACATAATTTCAGTTCTCTTGTTTAATTCAATAAACTCAAATTTGCCCTTTAGGTTTTACTAACCAGCCAGCTGGTCCATGACCATACAACTTCCTTCATCCTTGAAATGCTTTTTTTTTTTTCTTTCTCTCCCTATGCCAAATAGTCTATTTGTAAAACTGCTTTACCCTACACCTTTAAAGTTTCATCTTTGAGTCACTGAAGAGGTATGATCATTTTGGTTTGCTCCAGCCCAACAGCCCTTGAGTTGCACTTACTCAGTAATAGTCGTCAGTTTCCCTTCCATTTCTGAGCATTCAGCCCTGCTCAGACATCTACCCCAGGCTTCTCCAAACCCCCGACTCATACCCACAGTCTCCCTGACTTGCCCAGTGCCGACCAGCCCCTCTCCACTGCCCAGACTGTGCTGTTGCTACTGCTTCATCTTCAGATAACTCAAGCTTTCTGAAGTTAGTTTTCATCATTAAAACAAAAGAAAACATTTACCGGTATTATTAACCATAATTGAATTGTACCCTCTCCATCCTCAGTCACAATTTAAGGCTTTTATATATAATTCTTATTCAGGTATGGTACATATTTCCTGGCTTTAAAATCTCCTAACAGATCATGTATGCCAGGTTACTGATATAACTAGCATTACTAGCCTCATTTGACTGGAAACAGGCTCAGAGAGTTAAAGTGAGTTTCCCAAGATATAATTGGCTCAGAGCACATAGAATTACGTTTTCTGATATCAAATCCAGGTTCTTTGTACTAAATCACTTGGTCTATACTAACTTCATACCTAAAATCCCCACTTTTAGTTTGAGTGTCCTCAGGTCAATGTTATTCTCCATTCTCAATTGACTTTTGAATAGATCATTTTTGTATCACTTACTGATTTATTTTAAAACTACCTGAGGTGGGGGCACCTGGGTGACTCAGTGTGTTAAGCATCCAACTCTTGATTTGGCTCAAGTCATGAGCTCAGGTCATGAGGGTCATGACATTGAACTGTGTCAGGCTCCACACTGGGCATGGAACCTGCTTAAGATTCTCTCTCCTTCTTCCTCTGCCCCTTTCCCCTGTCCTCCTCTCTTGAGAAAATGAAACAAAAACAAAAAATAAAATAAAATAAAACACCCAAGGTGTCCCATACACCTGCCAAGGGACAGCACTATTCTCTGAAATTAAACAAATGATTATTGATATCTGCAACATGAATGACTGATGTTGTTTGTTTTGTTTTGTTTTGTTTTAAGATTTTTATTTATTTATTTGACAGACAGATCACAAGTAGGCAGAGAGGCAGGCAGAGAGAGAGAGAGGAGGAAGCAGGCTCTCCGAGGAGCAGAGAGCCCGATGCGGGGCTCGATCCCAGGACCCTGGAACCATGACCAGAGCTGAAGGCAGAGGCTTTAACCCACTGAGCCACCCAGGCGCCCCTTGTTTGTTCTTTTGAGTCATGAAAAGAACCGAAAGTAGTTTAAGCATATTTAATATTAATAATAATATTTTTCTTAAATGTGGCTTTTGAGTACTATAAAGAACTGTCAACATCACTGAGGAGTTTAGAATGGATGTTCACTGAGGCATGATTTAATTTAGTGATTCCTTATAACAAGTGCTTCCGTACCAAATTCTGACTCTTTTCACCAAATTCTGGCTTCTTCCAGAAAAGTGCAATTAAGGAAGAATTGCTTTAAGAAGATTCTTAAGACAGGTTCATGGCCCAGGAATCTGGTTGCCCAATGTCCATGTGCTATGTCAGTGTGTTATTCCAAGAAATAACCCAACTTCTGTCTTCATGCACCCCACTCACTCACAGTGCAGCTTTAAGTATTTGAGACTAGGCCAGGTTTGCATTAGTTTGGAAGCTAAGCCTTATGGGACTTTATGCAAATGTATTGAGGAGGATAAGGAGTGGCTTTGGCAATATTCTGTAGTAGTAATTCTAATGCCATATTAGCATCACCTGGGGGGAGGGAGTACCTAAAAACACAGCAATGCTCAGGCTCACTCTCAGAAATTCTGATTTAATTCTTTCTAGAATGAAGCCTTGGCATCCCATATGTTGTTAAATATACCAGATGGTTCCAGTGTGCAGCCAAAGTCAGAACCAATGTTCCATAGCATTAGAACAATCTAGGGAGCTTTTAGAGTTTCTGGTGGCTTCTAGTGGCCTGTGCCAATCAAAGCATACTGACTGGGGTGTTTAAAGCCCTGTGATTCCGATATATAGAAAGTTTGGGAACCACCATTTTGTAGAAGTGTTACTAAATGGGCACTTGAACCAAATGAAGCATTAGATTTTGATAATATATTAATTTACCATATAATCGATAATGATTTAATAATTACATACAATATTGCGAAGATTGCTTTACATTTACTTTCATTTACATAAAATATTATGAAGATTGCTTTTCATTTACCAGTTCACTAAGTACTACTGTTGGATATGCAGTTTGAGGAAGTAATACTTGGTTTTAGTATTAGCTGAAATAGTGAAGTTGTTTCAGTAGTGAATGTTTCACTTCAAATTTCTGCTGCCCAAGTATTAAAAATACTAAGATCCAATGAAACTTAACAGCTAGGCTACTCAGGACTTTTTCTTCTGCCAACGACATCAACTGTATTAAGCAAAGAAAATCTTGGCTGTTTTGCATTTTGATAAAATCTTTCAGATGATCTTTTGGATGACAGGAATAATTGCCAGTTTGCTGGTATTAAACCTAAGTATGTAACCCAATTACATTTTTCCATACATTTTTCTAAACTAACTCCAAAAAATACAGGTAGCTTCTTCTGCATTCTAGTTCTTGTGATTTTTATAAATAATTCCATTTGGGGGTGGCCATTTTTGCTCTTCACGGCCAAATGGAAAACACTGGTGTTTTTTAAAAATGCTAAAAAGGCAAAAACAACAACAAACCTAAAACAGCAAAATAAAAAACCCAACTACAATCTAACAGAAAAACAGTATTTCTTAGAAGCACTTCTCATCTATGCAAAAAAGAAGAAAGAAGAAACCTTGGAATAATCATATGCCAACCCTTTCATTTTCCTAAGAAACTGAGGTTAGCATAGGTGGTGATTGCCAGTTCTTGTTGCTAATTACTGGTAGAGATGGGAAAACTGGGTCCTAGCTGCATGTTCTTCTTCCCACTTCTCCATACTGTATATTTGGCCAAAAAAGTCTAACTTCTTCTTTTGAGGTTCTCATATTGTACATGAACTGTAGCAATTTATTTTAAAATGTAAATCTGCATTCTTCCCATTAACAAAATACTAATGCATAAGGAGAAGTAAGCTTTAGTTTTGGAGGAAATCAAATTCCTATTCAAAATGTAAATTGATGGCACCCTGCATTCAACACTGTTAAACTTGATAGTGTATGCTACATATAATTTTCCAGTGACATGTGGGCCAAGTATGCTCCTCACTACATATTTAACAGTTATCACCTAACCAAGCTCCTGTCCTTGAGGTAAAATTCTCAATAAGATTTTACCTTCCTTGAGTAATTTATCCTCATTATGCCTGAGATTTTTAAGGCATTCAAAAGTTTTTTTTTAATTTTTTATTTTTTATAAACATATATTTTTATCTCCAGGGGTACAAGTCTGTGAATCGCCAGGTTTACACACTTCACAGCACTCACCAAAGCACATACCCTCCCCAATGTCCATAACCCCACCCCCCTTCCCCCAACCCCCTGCCCCCCAGCAACCCTCAGTTTGTTTTGTGAGATTAAGAGTCATTTATGGTTTGTCTCCCTCCCAATCCCATCTTGTTTCATTTATTCTTCTCCTACCCACTTAAGCCCCCATGTTGCATCTCCACTTCCTCATATCACGGAGATCATATGATAGTTGTCTTTCTCCGCTTGACTTATTTCGCTAAGCATGATACGCTCTAGTTCCATCCATGTTGTCGCAAATGGCAAGATTTCATTTCTTTTGATGGCTGCATAGTATTCCATTGTGTATATATACCACATCTTCTTGATCCATTCATCTGTTGATGGACATCTAGGTTCTTTCCATAGTTTGGCTATTGTGGACATTGCTGCTATAAACATTCGGGTGCACGTGCCCCTTCGGATCATTACGTTTGTATCTTTAGGGTAAATACCCAGTAGTGCAATTGCTGGGTCATAGGGCAGTTCTATTTTCAACATTTTGAGGAACCTCCATACTGTTTTCCAGAGTGGTTGCACCTGCTTGCATTCCCACCAACAGTGTAGGAGGGTTCCCCTTTCTCCGCATCCTCGCCAGCATCTGTCATTTCCTGACTTGTTGATTTTAGCCATTCTGACTGGTGTGAGGTGATATCGCATTGTGGTTTTGATTTGTATTTCCCTGATGCCAAGTGATATGGAGTACTTTTTCATATGTCTGTTGGCCATCTGGATGTCTTCTTTGCAGAAATGTCTGTTCATGTCCTCTGCCCGTTTCTTGATTGGATTATTTGTTCTTTGGGTGTTGAATTTGCTAAGTTCTTTATAGATTTTGGACACTAGTCCTTTATCTGATATGTCGTTTGCAAATATCTTCTCCCATTCTGTCAGTTGTCTTTTGATTTTGTTAACTGTTTCCTTTGCTGTGCAAAAGCTTTTGATCTTGATGAAATCCCAATAGTTCATTTTTGCCCTTGCTTCTTTTGTAAGGCATTCAAAAGTTTTAACAAATTTTCACATTTTTATTGCGTGACTCAACTTTCTACACTTCCTGCTACTTGCAAGAAGGACAATGCTAGGGCACCTGGGTGGCTCAGACAGTTAGGCTCTGCCTTTAGCTCAGGTTATGATCCCAGGGTCCTGGGATCATGTCCCATGGCAGGTTCCCTGCTCAGCGGGGAGTCTGCTTCTCCCTCTCTCTCTGCCTCTGCCCCTCCTCTCTGCTCATGCTCTCTCTCAAATAAATAAATAAAAATCTTTAAATGAAAAAAAAAGAAGGATAATGCTAGATGGCAGTGTTTTTATTCATAGTGGGCACATTACTGTTAGAGTGTTAAGATCAGCCACATGGAGGTACATATATACATATGAATTATGTGTGTGTGTGTGTGTGTGTGTGTGTGTGTGTAATGCTAGATGGCAGTGTTTTTATTCATAGTGGGCACATTACTGTTAGAGTGT